>NW_007733192.1:50029-102801 GCF_000696425.1 Galeopterus variegatus | reverse complement strand
ACACCAAGTCAAGGGTTGAGATCCCCTTACCGGTCATCTTTTAAAAAAAAAAAAAAAATGTAATGCCTTTACTGACATATATAATTCACAGACCATACTATTATCCCATTTAAAGTGTACAATTTGATGGTTTTTAATATATTCAGAGTTGTGCAACTGTCATCAAAATCAAGAACATTTTTATCACCCCAAGAAGAAACCATATGCCCATTAACAGTCACTTCCCATCCCCCTTCTCTTCCCAACCTCCCACCCCACCCCACCCCTAGACATCCACTAATCTATTTTCAGCCTCTATGGATTTGCCCCTTTAGGACATTTTATATAAATGAATCATACAATATATGATCTTTTGTGACTGGCTTCTTTCACTTAGCATAATCTTTTCAATTTTCACCCATGTTGTAGCATGTCAGGACATCATTCCCCCTCCCCCTCCTCTTTTTTTTTTTTGCCAAATATTCCACTGTATGAATATACTACAGTTTATTTATCTGTTCATCAGTTGATGAATGTTTAGGTTAATTCTACTTTTTGGGCATTATGAATAATGTTACTATGAACATTCATGTACAGTTTTTTCCATGGGCATGTTTTTATTTTCTTGGTGTATACCTACAGGTGGAATTACTGGATCACCTGGCTAACCTTTTGAGGAACTGCCAGACTGTTTTCCAAAGTGGCTGTACCATTTTACATTCCCATCAGCAGTTTATGAGGGTTTCAAATTCTCTATATCCTAGCCAATATTTATTATCTTTCTTTTTATTATAGCCATCGTAGTCGGTATATCTCATTGTGGTTTTGAATTGCATTTCCCTGATGGCTAATTATGTTGAGCATGTTTTCATGTGCTTATTAGCACTCTGCCTTTCTTTCAGTTAGTATTTGTATAATTTATCTTTTTTCCGTCATTTTACTTTTATACCTATATCATATTTGAAGTGAGTTTTGTATAGACAACATATAGTTGGGTCCTCTTCTTTAATTATTTCTATAAACTAACTTGATCAGTGTATTTAGAAAATTTATATTTAGTGTAATTATTAATATGCTTGGATTTAGCTCTGCCATCTTATTGTTTTCTGTTTGTTTCCTCAGTATTTTGACCCTTTGTTTCCCTTTTTCTCCTTCTTTTGGATTATTGAAGGTTTTCTAATTCATTTTAATTCCTCTATTGTGGTTTTGACTATTATCTCTGTATAGTTTTTTAGGGATTTCTCTAGGAGTTACAATATATGGAATTTTTTTAACAATCTACTTACAATTGATATTTTACAACTTCAAATGAAATGTAGAAACCTTATCACTATATAAGCCCCTCCTTCCTCTTTTATATTGTAGTTAATAAATACCTCAACATAAATTTAAAATCCCATCAGACAAAAGTTATAATTCTTGTCTTCAAACATCAGACATGTTAAAGAACGAAAGAGGAGAATATTTACCTAGATGTTTACAATTTCTGTTCCTCCTTCATTCCTGATGCTCTAAGTTTTCTTCTGATATCATTTTGCTTCTATCTGAAGAATTTCCTTTAGAACAAGTTACTAAAAATGAATTCTTTTTTTCTCCATCTGAGAATAATTTTTATTTCACCTTCATGTATGAAGAATGTTTTTGCTGGATACAGAATGTCTGGTTGAAAGTTCTGTTCTTTCAGCACTTTAAAAGTGTTCCACTTTCTGTTGCCCTTCACTTCTGATAAGAAATCTGCAGTCATTCAAATTGTTAGTCTTCTATAAGTAATGTATCATTTTTCTCTGGATGCTATCTAGATTCTCTTCATCTTTAGTTTTCAGAAATTTGATTATAATATGATTATAATATGTTTGAGATTAGAACTCCCTGGATTTATTCTGCATGGGGTTTCCTGAGGATTGGGAATGATGAAGACAGGAAGATTTCTGAGAAAGAAGCAAAGTGTTATATAATTTAAATTCATGAATTGCAACTGTTCCAGTTAAATATGTTTTTATGTTGTTGAACTGACAAGTTAGAATGTCCTTGGTAGAAAACACAAAATGTATTTCAGCCATTAAGAATATTGTGGCTTTTCAACTGGGGACTCTTTCAACCCATCCATAGCATAAACATAGTATTACCAGTATATTACTAGTATATTTAAGAATATTACATATTTGTAAACCATAGAGAGAGGCAATTCTATTAAATCTGCTTTGAGCTGTTCAGAAGTCCTTTAGGACTGTTTTTCTTTTTTTAATTTTTTAAAATTGGTTATGAATATTCATGAATACAAAGCTGATTGTCACCCCTCGTGCCCAAGATGTGAAGGCCAGATTCCTACTGGCAGCATGCCCATTACCACAAATTAGGAATGGTTTTAATCCTTACTTCACCTTGAGAATTTTTCCAGGTTAATTTATTTCCAAATGAGACATGAACTGGGCCATATCCTCTGCTATCCAAGGTAAATTTTCCAGTCCATGTTTAATATTGTGGCCAATTTTTTCCTATTGGAGTGAGATGTTTCATGAAGTTTTTAGTGTCTATTTGAGGTTTTATCTGGTGCTGTTGGGTGGCCATTCTGATTACATCAGCTTTTATCCTCATGGACCCTATAACTTGATCATCTCTTGTTTCTTTTGAAATTTGACAGGCCAGATTTTGTGTATTTATGATGGAATCTTTTACCTTCATCATGAATTTGTTATTATTTTATTGTTGTTTTATATTAGGACGTTGCATAAGGACTTTTAGTCAAAGCAATATGTTTATAGTAATGGCCTTTAAAGTATTTCTATAGTATCTACAGTATAAATACTACCTTGCATAATATCTTCTTACTGTGTCTCTACTTTTATGATAGCAATTATGTTAAGTAGTATCCATCCATCAAGTAGTTAATGTATTTGTTGTTTTTTAAAGGATATCTGAGGAACCTCTTTTCTTTGCAGCATTTTCAAGAAATGGATTATTCTAAAAACATACTAGCTATTAGTGTATGTATTTACTTTTATTTTAGCAAGTTGCTCTGTCTTAAAGGACCACAGTTAAGTCATTTGATCAATTTGGCTTCTGGTAAGAAATTGAATTTTATCAGAGTGACTGAAGTACCTGTTATATCAAGTCTGGTATTGTCACTTTTTATTTTTGATATAAAACCCATTAACAAACAGTAAGGTCAGAAATTTAGTACTAGAGAGTTCAAAAGTTTTGTTTGGGGCTTAGATATTTCTTGAATTATGGAAACATCATGAGATTTTCTCTCATTACACAAGGGTGCATGGATTAAGAATGTTATACCAGTGGATGGCTTTATTAAAAGGAGAAAGTAACAATATTTCATAATTACTCAAATGGTAGAAAATTTGGTGTGGTTTCCTTTAGCAATAGGGATTTACTATGTGTGGTAACATTAGTTTTAAAGGCCTAGTATAAGCTCTGAAGATGCATTGACTAATTTAGTTAAGGTCTATTATTGCTTTGAGACAGATGCTAAGCCTTAGCTATTGAATTAAGGTATAAGATTTGATAGGCACTGGGTTTTTGGTTCCATGTTGTGAGTTAATACTCCCAGAACACCGTGTAATGTTTTTATTCTCCAAAAGGAAAAATTTAAGGAGATTCCATCTATAGTCAGGACTCTGCTCCAATGAATCTATGTCCATGGATTCTTTTGTCCAAAGGATTTTTTTTTTTTTTTTTTTTTGCTTCTTCTTGAATTATACACAGTATAGGTATTCCCATATCTAGATCAGCTATCATTTGATGCTATGTAGGAACTTTAGTACATTTTATTTGGAAACAGATCCTGTCTATTAAATTTATACATATTGTGTTTCAGCACATAAAGACGTATTCTTCTGATAGTGGCCTCAGCAATATCATTTACAGATTGGAACCTAGGACCATTAGTGATTCCTACTACTTGAGTTCTATTAAACCAATGTAACTTTATTTTCTCTCAAGTCTTTTACAATTTACTCTATACTTTCAAATTTGTCTTTTATTATTTTCTTTTGACATCTGTTACAACCAGTTGTTTTTATTTTAAGATTATTTTTTCTGTTTTTTTTGTTGTTGTTTTTTTTTTCTTGTTTGGTTGGGTTTTTTTACTCCCCCCTCCCCCTCCCCATTTTCTTCTTTTTGGGTTTTTTTTTGTTTGTTTTTACAGACAACTTTAAAATTTTCCTCTGATGTATCTGATATTCTATAGTAGTGGAATTGGTGGGAGAAATAGTGACCCTGTAAATAAGAAAGCTGTATTATTGTCCATCTACAATTTTAGATGATGTCCCTTGGACGTTTAGGAGAAGGATAGGGCATTATCGGGTGATAATGTCTCCCTCAGAGCAGCATCTTTGGATAGATTTTGGATAGCTGTCCTTTTGTGTTTTAGCCAGTGTGAGACATTGGTTCCTTTACTGGCCCTTTTGCTTGTCGTTTTTTCAAGTACCGTCATCAGAATTTCCCAAATCTTAGAAGACAAATCTTTTGGTGGTTTTATCTGGAGAGAAAAAAATTGTATTAATTTCCAGCTTGTTTAACTTCTTAAAGCTCTTTGAAAATGTCTAATCATATATTGGATATATTCTAGATTAGCAGTTTTACATTTTACTTTACTTTGATTAAATCCTTTTATTCTGGTTTGAACCTATTTATAATAACAGGACAATATGCCCTTTGCTTCAGCTGTTGCGTATAATCAAGAATACTACTATGAAGTCTATTTTTCACCTTTATTTCATTTACAATTTTTAATCTTTGTTAAATACAATCTTAGGTGAAAGTCTTCTGAAAATGCCTAATGTCGTGTTGTGTTGTTTTTTTTTTTTTAATTATTTTATACGATTGGGTTATTTAAATCTTCTCTTTTCTACCTAGCTTTGTTTTTCTGTACCTGAAGGGATAGCAGTTAATTAAACCAGGTAGTATAGATCTGTAGTCTAGGGTAGCAGTATTTAACACAGTCCTGAATTCTGTAGCAAATTTCTGTCTTCCTAAAGTTAATGAAAATCCTTAAGTATAGCCCCTGACTTGGAACTATGCCAGAGTTTTAGTTTAGCTTCTGTAGGCCTGGCTTCTGGCCTAGTAATTTTATAGTATGATTTTATTTTTTGAGAAAACCCTGAAGAAAAGGTGGCTTATATAGAAAAACTTAGTAAAACTTAGTAGAAAGAAAGAAAAATTCAAGGAGGGTAGAGACTTTTAAATTAAAATTTTGTTTGTGGTCTCTGTATACCACTTCACATAGCTGCCTATTGACTATTTCATGTTTTGTCTCCTAATTTTGTTAGCTTCTATTAAACATATTATTGATTTTAACATATTAGAAGTTTCTCATAATGGCCAGTGTTGTTCTAAGTCAAAACTTTACTAAGGCAAGTGCAAGAGCTGGGATTATAATGCAACTTTCTATAAGATGCAGAAGTTCCTCCAAGAGGAGGTTGAGACTTGACATAACATGTCACATAGAGACCACATTGGCTGGTCAATAGTATATGTTTGTGAAGAGTATCTCAGATCACCTGACCAAGTAGATGCTAGGAAGGGCACTTACAGTCAAAGACCTGGCAATTGTTGACCCCAGAGTACAGACCAATGAACAAAGTGACCTTTCTCAACAACGAGGAGATAGGGAGTACCCTAAAAGGGCACAATTTCTAAACAATATGATATTGTATTCATTGGATATGTACTTTTTTCCTATCATAAATTCAGGATGTTTTAAATACATTCTAGTTATGAGTGCAAATCATTTATGTGTGTTCTAACTTTTTTGAAATATAAATTCACTTTCAAGCTTGTGCCATCCTAACAAGCAAAACCACAAGGTGTTCTGAGATGGGTTTTTCTCCCTAGACAATGAACAATCCTGTAGCAGATGTAGCTTAAGATGCATATCTGTGTTAACATGAAACTAAAATAAAGTGATATACTGCAGTGGATTGAATGGCCCCTCAAAATCATTGAAACTTAATCCCCATTGTAACTGTTGAGGGTGGAAAATCCCATTATGACAATTGAAAGGTGGGGCCTTGAAGAAGTTATTAGATTGTAAGGACCATGCCCTAGTTGATGTCCTTTAGAAGGAGAGCACGTGAGAGTCTCTCTCTCTTTGCTCTGCCATTCTGCCATGTGAGGCCCCTGCTTATCTGCCAAAGAAGACCCTTACCAGATGTGTTCACTGGACTTTGGACTTCTCAGCCTCCGAAACTATAAGCAGTAAATTTCATTTTCTTACAAAGTACCCAGTTCTAGGTGTTTTGTTATAAGCAACAGAAACGGACTACATATGCTGGCTTTATGTTGAGTCTTGATTTTAATTTTAGTTATAGGTATTCCTTTAGAAATGAGTTGCACAATTGAGAAGGCACTTGCTGATGCTAAAGCTCTTGTTGAAAGATTGAGAGATCACGATGATGCAGCAGAATCTCTGATTGAGCAAACCACAGCTCTCAACAAGCGGGTAGAAGCCATGAAGCAGGTTTGATTTTTCTTTCTTTTCGATTCCATTTAACAAAGCAATCATTGACATTTATGTGTTATTTGAATCATAAACTGCTGCTTAATTAGTATCTAATTTTTTAAAATGTTCTTTAAAATTTTGACGTCACTTGACCTGTATGTTTCAGTTTTACTTTAGACCGGGATATTATTTTGTCATGTTCAGGTGACATGTGTGTGTGTGGGGGGGGGGGGTTCTAAAACCTGTAGCTGTTGATCACTTATTTTTTCTGACAGAGATGCACATTTAAGTGTAAAAAATGAATTTGTTATGTCTAGCTACATTCGACAAAAACCAGATAATAGCTTTTGTTGACACACATTTGGCTCTGTTACATAATGTAGAAGTGTTTATATTTTTCTTTATGGAAGTTCTTAGGTGATTCTATTTAACAACAAATTAGTCTCTTGTGTGTGGGGGGGGGGGGGGGTTCTAAAACCTGTAGCTGTTGATCACTTATTTTTTCTGACAGAGATGCACATTTAAGTGTAAAAAATGAATTTGTTATGTCTAGCTACATTCGACAAAAACCAGATAATAGCTTTTGTTGACACACATTTGGCTCTGTTACATAATGTAGAAGTGTTTATATTTTTCTTTATGGAAGTTCTTAGGTGATTCTATTTAACAACAAATTAGTCTCTGAAAACGATTCATGGCAATATCTGATTTACACCTCGAACAGTTAGTGCATTCATATTTGCCACCTTTTTTTCATTAATGCTGCCAAATGAAGAAATTGAAAGGGATTTCACTTCTTGCTATCCTTAGTGTTGTATAACAGAATCTTTCAGTGGGCAATGGAGTTTAGCTACCATTTTAAACCTTGCTCTGATGAAAATTTTCAATTCCTTTAAAATCTCTGATATTATATACTCTGGTTTCTCTTCAGATCGTATAAATCTTTCGCCTTTTTTAAAATCTCTGATATTATGATGGAAATCAGAGGTGGGGAATGTATATTCACAGCCAGCTCTTTTGAAACTCATCCATTTTGTAAAAGGAAGCAACCCTGGGATAATGCTTTTAACAAAACTACTGGAAATAATGGAACAAGTTTACTTATTTTGTTTTGCAGCTATGTTGCCCTGAGCAGATTACCTGCCTTGCTAACTGTCCAGCTTGACACAGGCATTACAGTGAACATATACCTAGTATTGAGTTGTTTAAAAAAAAAAAAAAAATTTGACATCTGAACTTCAGAATTACTAAGTGTCTTGTAAGAATGCATTGAAAATAAATGAGTGAAATTTTAAAGTTAGATTTTCATTTTTCTTTAAATGCAAAACCTTTTTGCATTTATTTTGCACATGTTCTATTATTATTGAGGCGTAATTTACATACCATAAAATTCACTCTTTTGAAGAGTACAGTTCATTGGATTTTAGTATATTTACAGGTGTACAACCATATCTGCTATCTAACTCCGGAACATTTTCATCAACCCAAAACCCCATATCCATTAGCACTCTCTCCCTAACTTTCCTTTCCCCCAGCCCCTGGCAACCACTAATCTTTCTGTCTCTGTGGATTTGCCTGTTCTGGATATTTCATATGAATGGAATGATACAATATGTAGCTTTTTGTGGATGACTTCTTAACATAGTATTCTTAAGATTCATCTGTGTTGTAGCATATATCAGTACTTCATTTCTTTCTCTTTTTTCCAAAATATTTTAACAGTTACTTGTACATGTTTGTGGGGTACAGTGTGTTGTTTCAATACATGCATGCACTGCACAATGATTCACTTAGAGTAGATAGCATAGCTTTGTACCCATTAGTCCATCATTTTTCCTCCCCCTGCCCCCCACCCTCTGGTAACCATTATTCCTTAGTACTTCATTCCTGTGTATTGCTGAGAAATATTGCATTGTAAGGGTACAGCACATTGTGTTTATCCATTCATCAGTTAGTGGACATTTGGATTGACCTACTTTTTGGCTATTATGAATAATGCTGCTATGAATATTTCTATACAAATTTCTGTGTGGACATATGTTTTCATTCCTCTTGGATATATACCTAGGAATGGAACAGATAGGTCATATAATAACTCTGTGTCTAACTTGAGGTTCTGTCAGATTGTTTCCCAAAGCTACCACATCATTTTGCATTCCCATCAACAATGTACAAAAGTTGGAATCTTTTCACATTCTCTCCAACACTTGTTATTGTCTGTCTTTTTTATTCTAATAGTCCTAGTGGTTGTGAAGTGGTATCTGTCTCACTGTTGCATTGAATTGCTTTTCCCTAATGACTGATGTTAAGCATCTTTTCATGTGCTTATTGGCCATTTGTGTATCTTCTTTAGAGAAATGCCTATTTAAATCCTTTGCCCGTTTTTTAATTGGGTTATTTACTTCTTTTGTTGATTTGTAACAGTTCTTTATATATTCTGGATACTAGATTCTTATCAGATTGATTATTTATATATCCTATATGTTTATTTATATATATATATATTTATATATTCTGGATACTAGATTCTTATCAGATTGATTATTTATATATCCTATATGTTTATATATATATATATATATATCCCCCCCCCAAGTATTTTCCCCCCACATGTTCTTTTTTAATCTTTTCTTTAGTATCAGGAAGAAATTCAAGAACTTAATGAAGTTGCAAGACATCGGCCTCGGTCCACATTAGTAATGGGAATCCAGCAAGAAAACAGACAAATTAGAGAATTGCAACAAGAGAACAAAGGCAAGATATTTTATCATTATGAATAGCAAATCAAAAGAGAACTTTAATGTGCAATTGTACTATGGATTTGGGACCAATTAATACTTTCAAAAATGGGAAAACAGCAAACTAAAGATACTTTCTGACATTAATTCCATTTCTAGTTCATATGCTTAAATTATATTTATTGCTCTTTATCCTGTCCTGTATCTGAATGTCTGCTTTACTTGGTGTCATCTTAGAGTCTTTCTCTCTGGTTTGCGCCATTGTTCTTACCTATGGAATAATTCATCTTTGTTTTCTGCAGTCCCACTGCTTTGGCCCCCAGCTTAGGTGTTCATAGTCTCTTGCCTGAACTGTCCTAACTGGTCTCCCTGCTTCCGGTCTCTTTTCCCCTTCTAATCCATCTTCAACACAAGTATCAGATTGATATTTTTTAAAAAATTAATCTGATTATTCTTTTGCTTAAGGACTTTCATTTTATCCTTATTTCCTTATACAAGGACCTTCTAAGTCAATTCCTGGGTTTCTTTTCTTTCTACTTTCCATAACGCTCTTCTCCCCAAAGCCTTTGTTCTTGCCATCCCAAACAACTTCCTAAACACGTCATCCACTTTCATGCCTTCCTGCTTAGAATGCTATTCCTTCATTTTTCAACTCAAGGAACTAAAGTTTATCTCAATACTATACTTCTGTGAAGCCTTCTCCAGTTTTTCCCCCACAAACTTCTCTTAAATATATTTGAGTAGCACTCCACTAAGCACTTACCGCATACTTGTTTTCTCTACTGGACTCTGAGCTCTATGGCCTTTTGGTATTCGGGGTTTTTTTTTTGTTTGTTTGTTTTGTTTTGTTTTGTTTTATGTGACTGGTAAGGGGATCGCAACCCTTGGCATGGTGTCGCCCACACCGCGCTCAGCCAGTGAGCACACTGGCCATCCCTATATAGGACCCGAACCCATGGCCTCGGCGCTCTCAGTGCCACTGCGCTCCCAGCGCCGCACTCTCCCAAGTGAGCCACAGGGTCGGCCCTTGGTATTCTTAATATAGAGATATAAGTGAGCACACTGGCCATCCCTATATAGGACCCGAACCCATGGCCTCGGCGCTCTCAGTGCCGCTGCGCTCCCAGCGCCGCACTCTCCCAAGTGAGCCACAGGGTCGGCCCTTGGTATTCTTAATATAGAGATATAGCATTGTCTATAATTTAATTGCCGTTCAGTAAATGTTTGCTGGAATGTTTCTCAATAAACAAGTTTCAAATGGTCATTTAAAAAACTAATAAGGGATTTCATTTGGTGTTCTTTACTGTTGTATAGCTAGACTTGTGCATCATGTTTTACCCCATTTATCAATTGCTTTTGATAAATGTTATGTAGAAGAGAATATTTTGTGTACCTTTAATTCACTGTTGAATAAAATACACTGTTATTCTTGATAGAACTGCGTACATCCCTGGAAGAACATCAGTCCGCCTTGGAACTTATAATGAGCAAATATCGAGAACAAATGTTTAGATTGCTAATGGCGAGCAAAAAAGATGATCCGGGTATAATAATGAAGTTAAAAGAGCAGCACTCCAAGGTAATTCATTCTGTAATTGTGAAATGGAAAAGAGGGATGATTGGTTGACTTGTGTTCAGATAAAAAATAAATAAATAAACACACACACAGGTTATGTAGTAATGCTATTTTAACATGATACTGAATATCTTTTTAATTGATATTTTCTGCTTTTCCTTGTTTTTTATTTCTTGTTTGTTATATCATTTTCTGTTTGATTTACTCTTCTAACTCTTATTGTTCACTAGTAACTTTAATATATGTATTCAAAAATAAACTTTATTTTTAGAAATGAAGGTAAGTCTTCAAAATTATTGTTGTAAGGTTATCTGCTTTTAAGGAATATTCTAATTTGCGTATTGTCCTCTGTTGCAAAAACAAAAATTGAAATGCTGAAATCTTTTTCTTTTTTAATTCTGAAAGCAGCTAAATGCACATTTGTTTTCCTTAAGACTGTTTTCTGAATGAAGCTAATTCATCCAGACTATAAATGATCCTGATTATAATGGAAAAAGCGTGAAGTTGGGGAGAGGAAAAGAACCAACATATTAAAATTTTACTGCTCCCCCAGTATTGCATGCCAGTTGACATCATTTTTAGAGATAAAGCTGAAGTGGTTAGAAAATAGTGTTTTTCCTGCTGTTCATCGTGTCGTCTTCCCTGTCCGTTCCCTTTGCTATGACCCTGTATTTGCTAGCAATTGCTATGAAAACAAGTAGAATAATCTCTTCCCATTTACATTTTATTTTAAACTGTATTTTAACTGCTGATGTGAAATAAAATATTGGACTAGATTGTGATAACTATGCCATTATTTGTATTGGATAATGATGAACTAACTATTATTAGTTATTACTAATATTATTTAAGAAATATTGTTATAAGACATCGTTTTGTCTTTCTCAATTAGGAAACAAATTTTAGATTATTTAAAATATTACTTCCATTTTGGTGCTTGTAGGCATTTTAAAATTATTATTAATTCTGTTAGAATTAAATACCTAAAAAATAGCTCTTAGTGTGACAACTTTACATATCAGGGACCTTAGTGATAGGGATCTCATGTGTCAGCTAGTAAAATAATAAATTTGTGCTTTTGTGTTTAATATTATCTAGTTATGCTATTCATCTCCTAACCAAATGGAAATCCTTGGATATTTAAGTGGTAACCTTTTGAACATAAAATGTATCTATTGCTAATGAAACCATTATAAAATCATTTAAATTTGAATATATAACTAAGATTATTTTTTTTAAAGGTACAAAGAGGAATTGACTTAAAATTATTGGTAAGATAAATGTAATCTTGAGAAATCCCAAAAGGCCCTTATGTTTTATAACCTAAAATATAAAATTTTGAAGGTCTAAAGAGAAGAATACCATGACAAAAAAGTGCTTAGAATGTGATACTGCAGCTTGCTGGTCCCATCTGGTGGCAACTATGATGGAAGCAAGAGTTCACCAAGCTGGTTATTAATTAGCAAAGTTAAGCATTTCCTAGGATAGCCATAAACTGCCCATTTTCATCATGTAGTTGAATTCTTATCTAAGTGCTGATCCTTACCTTCCATAAAATGACTATTCAGCTACTTGTTATTAATTCTAACTAATACATATCAATGTTTGTGATTTTGATTTTTCCCAAAAAGGAGACACTTCAACTCAATTAAACAAATATTTATTAATTCTTGCACTGGATTAGTTATTATGGGCAATAATAAGATGAATGAATGAAGGAATAAGTTAGATACTCTACCATACGAGCTTGCAGTATAATGGAGATACAGATACAGACACATAACTAATATAAGTAAGGTAGGGTATGATGAATCCTAAAATAGGGATATGAATTGTTACTGGAGTACTAGAGGGAGCAATATTAGTTTTCATGAGGAGAATCTGGAAAAAGTGTCAAGGAAAGGAAAAAAATTCATCTAAATCTAGCTATGAATTAATTGCAAGGGATGAAGGGGGCAGTCAACAAACAGAACTAGGTGAGCAGAGAAACTTGTATGATAAAAGTGCAAAAGTGTAGGATTCTGGGATGTGTTTAGGTACTAGTACTCTGATATGCCTAAACAAAAATAATTTTATAATGCATTTAGGGGTGACAGATAGAGTTACACATAGCAACATTTTGGAGTTAGAGACCCTTTTGAGACTATTGTAATACAGAATTTTGCCTTACCCCAGAAGTTTTTGAACACACATTTAAAAATCAATAGGAAGTTTGAGAACTCATTTTCCAAATACTCATTTTTACATTATTTTTGAACAGATGCCTTTTTGGAAATCTTAAAAAAACAAACATTTCAAACAGTTGGCTAACACGCATGAACTAACACTCATTCAGTTTTTAAATTACGGATAATATCCGTATTAACATTATAATGACTCTGTACTACAGATTGACATGGTACATCGTAACAACTCCGAAGGATTCTTCTTTGATGCATCTCGACACATCCTTGAAGCACCTCAACATGGACTGGAGAGGAGGCACTTGGAAGCAAATCATAATGTACACTAAATAAAACACTCAACTTTGGGGGTGTGGATGAAAGAGGGGCTCCATTTAAAAAGTTTTTTCAAATTGAGTTTTCCTCCCTGATTAGATCAGCAAATAAATGAAATTGATTAAAAGAATGTTCTGCTGTTAGTGGCTATACTATTCAGGGTAGAAACTTTAAATCTGTTATTAATTCTTTGTATTGTATCATATACAGCCTGTTAGGTAATTGTAACTTTTAAGGGTTGTTTTAGCCCAGCTTTCCATTTATTTGCTATTGTTGGCTCTTGCTGCAATTTTTGTTGCTGCAAAGCCATCATTCTATTTCTGGACATCAAAGATATTTTCTTGGCATCAATTTTAACCTGATTTTTAAAAAATTTTGGTCCAACTATTAAATGAAATGTTTTAAATGAAAATTCGGGTTTTTGATAGTTTATAGTTCTTTAGTTTGAGTTCACAAAATAAAAATGCCTTTGTTCAGTTGTTATGGTTAAGTATAATAGTGCTCTCTCCATTGGGTCTTAACTGTTCTTTTGGTTGTTTTTTTTTTTTTTAACTCAGTTGTGGCAGGTTTTTATTGTGTAAAGTAGAGATAAACCGAGACAAAAAGAAATGAAGGGTATTTCAAGACAGTTCAAGGATTATATTGTTGATGCTTCTTGCCTTCAAGACAGTTTTAAAAGCACAAGTCTTGCCTTTTGTGCCCATTAAAAGATCTATGATACTTCTCTAAAGATTTTATAGTTAATAAGTGACCCATTCACTGGGCCTATAAAAATACTGTTCTATTTGAAGTACTGGGTTTTTTCTTGTGACGATCTTGTTAGAACAGACTCTGTCTTGAAAAAAATTGGTATAATCTTGTTTTCTTCCATTTTAAAGGCAAAGAATTAATTGCTTCCTATGTAGTTTTTTTTAACCTAGGTCAGTGCTGTTTCATAAATTGAGAAAGCTGTTGATATTCAAAATTTTTACTCATTACCGTTATTCAGTTTGCTGCTGCAATTATGTGTACTTACTTGCTTTTAAACATTATGCTCCCTTTACTGTGGGAAGGATTTTAATGATTTTTTAACTGTTGCATAATATGACAAATATTTGTCTTGATGTCATTCTTGCTACCATAAGCTAATCCAGGGGTGTCCAATAGAACTTTCTGAAATGATGGAAATGTTCTTTATCTTTGTTGTTCAGTATAGAAGACACTAGTCATACCTGTGGCTATTGAGAACTTGCAGTGTCACTGTTGCGTCTGAGGGACTGACTTGTTCATCTTTTTAAATGTATTTTATTTTAATCAATTTAAATAGCATTGTATTGGACAGCACAGATTAGTCTTTTATTTTGCCTTTTTCCTAAGTACTAGCATTGTATAGGTTTCCCCATTAAAATAAAATAAGGGCCTGCAGTTTTGCTGGTTAAGAAGATATTAAATGTGGTTTGTCAAAGATATTCCTATTTTTTTCCTCCATTGTTTCTTCCAATTTACTAGTTTTGTGGGTTATGGGGGTCCTGTTCAAATCCTTTTTACAAAGAAAGAGTATTCTGTGTATAACTATTTTAGAGACAATGTTTATTTGGGAAGTTATTCACTTTTATATTTGTTTTGGCATTAATATAATAAAATAACCCTTGATTGCCATTGAATAATGATCTGTAGCAGCTGTTTATTGAGAAAAATTATTCTGAAGTTTCTGTTGATTTTAAACCTATTATGTCTGTCTCTTTCACTAGACTGGTCTTTCAGATCTGGAAACATGTCTTAACAGGTTTTGTATTCCTGTTGCCTAGCACAGTGGCTGGCACATCATAGATGTGCAAATAATAGGAGAATGAGATAGAAGAATTTATGCTACTTGCTGTGCCTAACAAATGTGCATGTCTATATTATACTGATGTTAGATTTTCAGCAGTTGGCAAAGAAGGCCATTTAATATTTTATTTTATTTATTTATTTTTTTTTAAGATGACCAGTAAGGGGATCTTAACCCTTGACTTGGTGTTGTCAGCACCACGCTCACCCAGTGAGCTAACTGGCCATCCCTATATAGGATCTGAACCCGTGGCCTTGGTGTTATCAGCACCACACTCTCCCGAGTGAGCCACAGGCCGGCCCAGCCATTTAATATTTTAATACCTAAAAGCAGAATTCTGTTCATTTTACTCAATATCTATTATGTACCAAACACTAAATAATAGGCAGATATCAACAAGACAAAATTCCTGTTCTCAAGGAAGATTATGATCTAGAAAGAGTTTCTAGATTGGATTGAGATCAATTTATAAGCATGGATAATAAAGTTTTGTAAATCATGAATACTTCAGGGAAGAAAAGAGATTGAATGTGTCAACAATTTTTATTTTTACCATTACTTTGACCAATATAGTATGTGTAGGTGCAAAAAAAAAAGTTGTTGATTATTGCCGTGAGAGTAATGTGAAATATGAGTAATTTTCTTGCTACTGGGTTTAGTTATATTATGCTGCTCTCCTTAATTCTAGTCCTAACTGAATCTGATTTCAAAAGTACATTCACGTGAGAGTAATGTGAAATATGAGTAATTTTCTTGCTACTGGGTTTAGTTATATTATGCTGCTTCTCCTTAATTCTAGTCCTAACTGAATCTGATTTCAAAAGTACATTCATGGTCAACTGACTTTGTTGTGAATCAATATACTACATTCATGTTGTGTGGCAATGCAGATTTTAAAAAAAGGAGAGGATCCAAAAATAAAAATAATGAAGTATTTTACTGATTTCCAACTCCATTCCTTTTTTTCCAGGAATTACAAGCACATGTTGACCAGATAACTGAAATGGCAGCAGTAATGAGGAAAGCCATTGAAATTGACGAACAACAGGGTTGCAAGGAACAGGAACGAATATTTCAACTTGAGGTAAGTTTTACTTCATTTAATTTTTATTTTTTGGATGGCTGGCCTATATGGGGATCCAAACCCTTAATTGAAGTAAGTTTTAAATTGCAAATGTAGGTGAAAACTGTCCATACGAAGATTTATACCAAAAAATATGTCCCATTTATAAGTATGTATGTATACTTTTCTGGGGTACTGGTAATGTTCTTAATCTGGATGCTGGTTTACATGGGTGTATGATGCAAGACCATTTATAATACAAGAATCTAGGATCATTAGTAATTAATAATATACCAATAATTGAGAATAATGGTTTTTGATACTATATTGCTTATCTTAGTAAGTGAATGAACTTCTTCAATTTAGTAATTTTTAAAAATTTGTTCATTCTATTAGAGATCACAGTGATGCAGGGAAATATTTTTTAATCCACAAATAATATTTTAGGGGGCACTTTTCTGGGGACTGTAAAAGCCTTTGTCTCATCTGACCTTTATTTTGTGATAGCAAAAGTTCAAGTCATTGTAATTGTTGAATAACTCAAATCAGTAGAATAGACTTTCATACTTAAAAGCTTCATTTTAAAATCATGGTGCTAAAATTGGTTATAGAGGGCCAAAAACGATTTCTCTCTCGGAGCATACAGTGTACATGCATTCATTTAACAGGAGTTAACAGACTTTTTCAGTAAAGGTTCAGGGAGTAAATATGTCAGACTTCCCAAACTAGATAGTTTGCACCTACTACTCAACTTTGACTTTGTAATGCAAAAGCAGCCATAGACAAAAAATAATAATAATGATGATAATAACAACAACAACATATATAGAGAGAGATTGAAACTAGGAATGGCTATGTCCCAATTAAACTTAACTTACAAAAACAGGCCTTAGGCCAGGCCGTAGTTTGCTAATCCCTGCCTTATACCATTGAAACTTAGAAATTGAGACTGAAGACAAAGTAGTAGAGAATAAACTATGAAAGGTTAATTTTAAATGTCCACAAATATCCTATAATATCTAAGCTAGAGGAGAAAAAGCAAAGGCAAAGTTGTTTTCCAGTGCCGGATTTGGTCACTTACTTTCCTTTTCAAAAAATATAATCTACTCAGCCAGCCCTGCTGCTCTCAAATTTCAGTGAGGGAAGCAAACCAGATGACTTGTACTGTATTCCATGCTATCGTTGAAAGTAATAAAAGTACTAAAGTACTAAGAGGTTCTAGTCCAAGGCTATTATTCAGTGGATTTATGAGTTTATATAGATGTAAATCTAGATGTTATTTCTTTCGTCTCTAATGTGATTGTAAAATAAGGCAGTTTCTGAGTTTCCGTTTACAGTTACAGCAGCATGAATAAGAAGGCTTTGCAGTGGTAGAAGATATTGAACACACGATTTCTACCTCTTTAAAAAAGTGTTCTTTCAATTCAAATTGTCAACTGCATATAGCATTTAGTACAGTTATGCCAGTTATAGAACTAGCTTTTTATTTGTTATACCTTCATATGTTTGGTTTGTCTTAATACGTGTTTGCACTCTTGTAGCTACCTTATAGATGGTGACTGCATCTTTGTTTTTGCTTACCTTCTTATAGCAAGAAAACAAAGGCTTGAGAGAGATCCTTCAAATAACTCGAGAATCATTTTTGAACCTTAGGAAAGATGATGCATCAGAAAGTACATCTTTGTCAGCATTAGTGACCAATAGTGACCTGAGTCTGAGGAAGAGCTGAAGAGCTTCCAAATCTGTAAATTTACATGGCTCCAGATGGTCACTAGGACTGGCCTATGATTGAATGAATGAATGAACAGAAAACTCAATCCTTTATTTTTTTTTTTCCTCTGTAATATGTACAGTGCACTGGCTAAGAGATAGCAACAACAACAAAAAATGTATTGTTAATGGTCATAGACTTTATTCCAAAACAAAACTGAAAAGTAGAACTGCGCCATTGTTAATTGGTGAACAAATGAAAGGTTTTCACAGTGATTGCTGAACATATCAAGAGCTTTCAGCAGTGCCGTTAGTTTTCTAGATGATAAAGTTGAATATTCCCAATAAATATTTGGGAATTCATAGAATGAATTATCCCAACTTCAAAATATAAATTTTGCCACTTTGGTGAGTGGAGGATCCTCATACTAAATTTTATCCTTCCTGTTTGGTGTCAGAGTTAACAAATAGCATATGTACTTTGAGACGTCAGCTTTAGTGATTGCCTGTCTAATTTCCCATTAATTTAAATTTTTGTCAAAGAAAATTCAGTTTTTAAGGCTGTAGGAATGTTTTATATGCACCAAAAACAAAACAGGTAATTTAATTTGAGCTAATTTACCATAACTGATACTTAGCTAACAATTGTCCATTACTTGCTTAAGTGTATGAAATATCATTTCAGGAATGAAAGAGAAGGAATACTTTCTAAGAAAG
This sequence comes from Galeopterus variegatus, assembly GCF_000696425.1. Taxonomy (NCBI): domain Eukaryota; kingdom Metazoa; phylum Chordata; class Mammalia; order Dermoptera; family Cynocephalidae; genus Galeopterus; species Galeopterus variegatus. Next base: position 84,256 of record NW_007733192.1, on the reverse strand, counting down.
AAGATCTCAGACATTTAGTAGGTTAAACTACTCCTTTGAAAGAATAAGTTTTGGTTCGAAGTCAATAATGAAGATGAGATTTTTCTCTTCTCTGATCTGTAGGATATTATGTAGTTCATTTAGCTAACAGAGTTGAAACGTTTGGTATATAGCAAGATAAGTGTGGTAATTTCAAAGTAAATAGGGAATTCCTCTGGCTCATAGAAGCCTTTTTTTTTTTTTTTAAAGAAGTAATTACGCTTGAGATACAGAAATCGTAAATTAAAATTTCAAAAAAAAAAATTCTGGATACATTTTTAAGCTCTATCTGGCCCTCATAACTTGCAAGATTTTCTTTATGACCTTTCAGTTAGAAGGGAGAGAAAAAAATCTATGGATTTAAAAGTATTTGTTTTCTTTTAAAAAATATCAAGTATACAGTATGTAAATTTTTGAAAAGCCACTAGATAACAGAAATATACTTTAACAGTAGTTGAAACCTAAGTTTTTCTTATTCTGTGGTGATTATAGAATAAAAGGGTAAAAGAAGTGTCAAATATGATTAAATGTATTATACTCACTTATATCAAATGTATTAAAATTAGCACAAGTAGAAAATTCTATTGAGTATGTAATTTGTTAAAGAAATATTACTTCATGTGGTAATTTTTATGTGTAATTTCATATACTGGTAAAATTCAAAACTGCTTTTCACTTCAGAATTTTTCTATCTTGTGTTTGGGATGAATGGGATGGACAGGACTATTTGAATAGAAAAGGGCTAATGGCCCAAACATTAAATAGATTTCTTTTCTCATTCAGAGGCCTTAATTGATATTTTATAAGTAAATGATAGTTTTTATTCTTTAAACTTTCTGTTGGTTTGGGGGAAAGTATCCCTTAATTTAATGGCACATTCATTCAAATAGTTTTTATCCCAAGTAAGAATTAAAGAAAGAAAATAAGCTACACAGTTGAGATTAAATCTAAGGCAATTCACTGAGGCAGCTGTATTATAAAACATTACTTGATAAATAATTATTTTTGTAAGCAAATAAGTTAATTTATTCTTGTCTTCTTGCTTAGATATAATTTTAAGTCTTGGTGTTTAAAGACATTTTCTTTGTTTTTTAGTGAGTTTTCCATCCTTTTTTTTTTTTTTTTTTAACAAAACTTTATGTCTGAGTGTATGTACTGCATAGGAGCCTGTTTTATCAATAAAGATGAGTGATTAAAATTGGTATGATCTCTAATTTAATCCTACCATTTCTCACTGTCTCCACTGCTACCCCTAGTCAAAAGCCAACTATGTAAAAATCAGATGCATGGAGGAAATATCCAGAAGCAAATAACATGTTATACTTCTAACTAATTCTGTTGTTTACATTACGATCGTCAGTAATGTACCAAAGCACTTTGTAACTACCATTGTATAAATGTGTTGTAATTTATTCATCTATTTTCGCTATTGATGGATATTCAGATTCTTTGCAAATTTTTTAAGCACAAAATAATGCTACAGCAAACATCCATATACATATCTTTATGTACTATAATTTCTAGTATATAAATTACCAGAAATTTGATAGGTCATGTTCACTTTTATCATTTATTTTTTAAATGAAGAAAAAAATGTACATAGTGAAAAATCCATCATATCAAATAATATACAATTCAGAGTAAGTCAACCTCTTCCTACAACCTGTCTTCCCAGAGGTCTTACAAGTTTCTTATGAATCAGAAAACCTACATGTAAACATATGCTTTTAAATATATATGTACACATACTTGGAATGTATGTGCACCTTGGTTCTTTACCTTGGTTTTTTTGTTTTTAAGTTAATGATGTCCCTGCAAATGTTTTTCCATTTGAGCAAAAAGAAAAGAGTAAAATCACTGTTTTAGAGGAACCAAAGCCTTCAGAAAACTCTGTATATGGAAACCAATATCAATAGATAGATTATAACCAGAATAAAATATACTAATCTTGAAACACAGAATATACTTCTTGAGCATCAGACACTGAGAGGAAGACTACATTTGGGCTTTCTATAAAACTACAAAGAATAAGCTGGTTAGAATCAGTGTTCCCTAAGAGATTAGTTCCTATCATGGCTGGGCATAACCCCAAGCCTCAGCACATTGCTTTTGTTTGTATATACAGTTGAAGATGAATAGGGCTGACCCTTGACTACTTTAAAATGCAGGTGATATGTCAGTTTCTGGTCTCAAATTTCAGCACCACTGTGTGGTCAAGTGCATGGTGCTATCAAATCAAAGACTGATGTGAGATCAAGTTATTTTCCCCTTGCGTGAATGAGTTTTTCAAATGTTAACTTTCTCTAAAACGTTCACTTTAAGACCTAACGCAATGAACACTATAAGGTTTTTGTTACTAGTTCATGCAACATAAAAAGGTAAAAACATCATTTGAGTAGGAAGAAAATCACTGGTATACTATTGAAGGAATTCAGTAGGGAGAGCTGGTTTAGAAGGAAAGTTGAATAGTTCCACTTGTGGAATGGAAGACTGTCCTGTGTTGAAAAAACTTCCAGCATTAATAAGCAAGGTAAGAGATTTTTTTCATAAAAAGGAAGCCTTCAACCATGTCCCTGAAATTACTCCTCCAGAACCATGGGCCTAGCCCTGACAATACTTATATTTTAGTTGTTTTAAGGAATTTTGATAAATGGGTGGTCTCCTTTCCCAAATGGGTTTATTTCAAAATGGAGTCAAGGCCTTGTTCAATTGCTGAAAACATAGCCCATGGAGAACTGGGTTGGAAAGGCACACTCATCAGTATGTCTCACTTCTTCCCGCTGCACTTGTTATCTGATCCTCTGCCCCCCCTTTGCTCAAAGCTCTCAGTACGGGCATCCATGTTCTTCCCAGTGTGCCCAGTAAGAGTTCAGGCAGGTCAACACACATGCAAGCAAGTCTAAGCAACAGGGAACCTGTTAGCAAGAGGACCCATGAACTTCACATGACACAGAATAAGCCTTTACTCCTTGAAAACTCCAAAGTGAAAAGGTAAATTAATTATAGCCATTTAATCTTCCAAGGGAAGGAATTCACCCCGGAGCAAGACAGTTGGGTATATGTACAGGACTCGAATAGAAGAAATGACTTTGAGGACCACAGCTTGTGGGTCTTGCATTTTGACCCACCTTCCAGAGAACAACCACTAACTTCTAGAGTCTTGGGAGGAATTGAAGCAGCAAGGTAAATAAGGCAAGGTTTGCTCTGTGCAGTTTTGTAGTGCAGTTAAAATTTAACAAGGAACTGACAACACCTTGCTCAGTGTCAGAAACAGAATGGGAGAGCTGACCCCACCAGCCACCAAAATGAAGGGCTATAATGACTGGTGGGTGTCCAAGTGAGACTCCACCAAGGGCTGTCCATAATGAGAAGAGGAGGCCCTGAGGCTTTTGTGTATGCTTCCCCCCAACTACATGGAATGCACTTAGCCTCTTTGTGGTTTGGCTACTCCTATTCACCAAGTCTCAGCTCAGATGTCACTTCCTCAAGAAATTCTTCCCTGGCATCCTAGATTCTACCCCACCCCATTATAAATTTTCATTGCATATTACTCCTCTTCTGTGTAACTTTTAAGTATAGTCATCCTTCAGTGTATGTAGGGGATTTGCTCCAGGACCTCTTGCAGATACCCAAATCTGCAGAAGCTCAAGTCCTTGATATAATATGGGGTAGTATTTGCATATAACCTATGTACATCTTCCCATATACTTTAAATCAACTCTAGATTATGTATAGTATCCAATATAGTGTAAACACCATGTAAATAGCTTGTATTGTTTAGGGAATAATGACAAGAAGAAAGTCTGTACATGTTCAGTTACAGATGCAATTTTTTTCCAAAATAGTTTTGATCCTGGGTTGATTCAATCCACAGATGGGAAAGCTACGGAGATGGAGGGACAATAATATCTGTCTCACTTATTACACCCTAAATACTGAGACCAAAGGCCATGCCTGTATTGTTTGCCGTCTACTTCCTAGTGCCCAAGGCAATGCCTGGTGCATAGGAACTCAACAAATATTGAACGAGTGAAGGTGAGAAATTGAAGTCAGACTACTATCATATTAAATGTGTACATATTTTAAAATTTTGCATCTTGTGGTGATGTAACTTGATCCAGACCTGCCAGCTTCCCCAGTGTAATGATTTCATGATAGTCCCTGGATAAGTCCAGAGTTTCCACTAACTTGAGCCTCTCTTTATGTCAATATCATAAAGAATGTCCCTCGCGAATACAGTGGCCAAGCTGCCAAGAGGCATTTTCAATCCACAGCCAGGGTAAAAGAATTTGCAAAGTGTATGAGTTTGCTAGGGATGCCATAACAAAATATCACAGACTGGGTGGCTTAAACAACAGAAGTAATTTTATTGCAGTCTTAGAGGCTGGAAGTCAGTGATCGAGGTGCAGGCAGGGTTAGTTTCAGCCTCTCTCCACTGCTTGCAGATGGCTGCTCTCTTGCTCCTTCACATGGTCTTTCCTCTGTGAGCATACGTCCCTGGTGTTTCTCTGTATGACCCGATCTCTTCTTATAAGGACACCAGTCAGATTGGATTAAGCCTGCCCTAACGGCCTCAATTTAATTTAATCACCTCTTTAAAGGCCCTGTCTCCAGATAGAATCACATTCTAAGGTACTAGGGGTTAGGGCTTCAACATACAAATGTGGAGGGGACAAAATTTAGTCCTTAACATAAAACACAGGTAGCCGCCCTCCCAACAAGGGGTGAGGCACATTCACAGGAATTCTCAGAGCCAAGAACGCTGGTTTTTAATGAATGTTACTCACACATATTAAGTATGTCATCGAGGAGTGAACTTTATACCAAAAAGTTCTATACAAATGCTTCTGTGAGATACTTATGGATATTGAAAATCTTAATTACATATTATGTAACAGTTATTTGAAATAAATAAGAAATGGTCCATAACCTCAGAGAATTAACTTGCAAAGACATGTTTTCACTAAGTAAAATTAATAATTTCCAAAAGAAGAGATCATAGCAATAAATATTAACATTAGGAACATCCTACCAATTCTCAGCAGAAGAAAATCCGTGACTTACATTTTCTTTTTTTTTTTTTTTTGTCCTTTTTGTGACCAGCCGCACTGCGCTCAGCCAGTGAGTGCATCGCACCGGCCATCCCTATATAGGATCCGAACCCACGGCGGGAGCAGGAGCTCCACTGCGCTCCCAGCACCGCACTCTCCCGAGTCCGCCACAGGGTCGGCCCTAGAATCAGTTTTCTATCCTACCTTCTACAGAAAACTCAGTGAGCCTATAGTACTATTTAGCTAGTATGGTTTGGCAGCCTGGTAGCTAACCTATAACAGGTCAATCAGAACTTTCTGAAAACATTTAAAGAACAGTATAACAGATTTTCCTTTACTACTACTACTTTTTCTTCAGTTTGACACACCTAAAGTGCTAATGACACCAACACAAATTAATCCATTTGAAGAGATCAGTTTTCCTTCTAACAATGGATATAAACTTTAACACACTATCCCAGATTTCCTTCCTTTCCTATTATTTCCATTATCCTCAAACTCATGTTTAAAACAAAGAATAAAATTATTTGTCCAGGTTAAATAATATTGTTTTTACAGCTATGAAATTTTTCTCTCATGTCTTGTTGCTGTGGTACAAGTATAATGGGTAAAAAGTTTTATTATAATAATGAGTCTTTTTAGCATTTTTTCAAAATATTTATTATAAAAATTATACAAGTTGGTTTTTTATTACTCACAAATTATCAGGAAAAATTTTAAACAATGTTTATCCTCCCTCCAAAAAAGTGTGTTCTGCCTTTACAATCTTCACTGGCAGTGCAATGATGGGACAGAATATAATTCATAAACATTCTATATAACTTCATTAGAATGTACAAAAAGATACAGAAGAAGCCAGAGTCCCTAGAGTAAATTATAAAAAAAAAAAAAATTTCATCATTTAAGTATTACTAAAGACAGTAAGGATTACAGAATAAATAGTACATGGACACCTGCATTGAATTTTTCAAAGCAAAAATGATTTGTTTTGTATTTTTTCATTGTTTTATCCTTCCCAAAACACTTTTAAAAAAAGTTGAAGATTTTTCCAGTTACCTGACTTCAAAAATCTATTGTACTTTGAAAAAAACTCTAAAAAGCAGCATCATTTAAGTAGTGGTTAACTCACAAATGTGTATACAACAGTAACTGACCTCAGTACCACTCGGGCATGTCAGAGTCACCAGCTCACAATTCAGTGCTCTAACAGTGGAGAGAAAAGGCCGTGAGTAGTAGGTATGCAGCCCAGGGCATCCAGGTGCTTTCTGGTGGTGAAACAAGGTATCAAAACTGAGGGCACTCTCCTTACAGAATCCAAGGTCCTAATTAAAAGCAGCTCCACTCAGCACCTGAATTCTTTTTAACTCCCTCTTCATCACTTTAAAACACAGATGATACAAAGGCTTCATACAAAAAAGAAACAATTAGAATTGCATTTTACACCAATGCTAGCACAGCTAATTCAGTAGAAAATAACTTATGAAGTGCAAATTTTTTAAGGTTTCCTTGTTAATGGCACTATAGATTAAGGTCGGAGTCAACTTTCCTAAAAACAAAATGATCCATATGTCATCCAATGCAATTCAAATTAAAGACTACCTGTCAACACTATTTTAAAAGGCCTTGAAAGAAAAAAAAAATATAGGTCATTATTCGGAATACAAATCATTCATATAAAATTTCTATTATCTACATAAATTGACCTATTTTCAAATAACTTAGCCATTTAAATTACCATTTTAAGCAGTAAAAGGCAAACACAAAGGAAAGCTACTGAGTTGTACACTTAAAAATGAGTAAAATAACACATTTTATGTGTATTTTACCATATTTTTAAAAATTTTAATAAAAATACTAGGACAAAAAGGTTACTTTTTTGATAATGTAGGATACTAAGACATGCAACTAAGTAATCAGACTGCTAAAGAAAAATTACTTCTCTTTTTGTATTCTGAAGTTCAAAGTCCTAGTGTCAAAATATAGTGGCAAATAAAGATTCAATTTAACACTTAAATCTCCCTCCCCAAGTTTAGAGAGACTGGGGTGAAAGAATTTTTCAAGGAGTTATAAAAAGAAACACCAGGGCTTGCAACTTGCAGGCTTCATTAAAGGAGGGAAACAAGGAAATAACTCAAAAATTCAATCAGGTTGTCATTTTCATCCCTCATTCCACCCCCACCCATAGGTGTCAAACATCTTTACTGTGAGCATTTTCCTCCCAAATAAGAACTGACAGGTAAACCTAAGTAGTCATGGCTTAGAAATTTCTCCACAAAGTTCATTTAGTAGATTTTTAGAAGCATGAACTTCATCTACCTTAAAATTGTAAATTCTTTGCTCCCATAATCATAGGGTATCATTAACAGAGGGCTCTCACAGCATCTGTATGGCATGTTTCCTCCTTTTGTCCCCAGGTGACTTTCTCTCAATCTAGTTACCGAGTGCCTCTGTTATCCTTGGTAGGTCAACACTCCCATTTGACTATCACTCTGGTTTTTGGCATCAAGAGTCTTACCATTAGTTTGAAAAGGCACATTTGTGAAAGCTCTGCGGAAATCCGTGTTGAGCGCTCGCCTGAGTACATTCAAAGTGATGTGAGAGAGGCTTGTGTAGAAGTATCTGTCAATGGCCAGGACCACCGAATAGGAGCCAATGATGCCACAAGTCAGTATGTTCAGCTGGGGAAGAGGGAAAGAGGTTAGGCATCATCCCTAGTAGAACAAGAACAGTTCCTAACTGTCATCATTGGCCTCAGTCACAGGGAATCACTTTGATCCCTCAGGGCACATGAAAAGAGATAAAATTTTAGAGCTGAATAAAGGTTACCTGAAAAGATAAACTGAAAACAACCTTCGACATCCATAGTGAGTTCTTAAACACACAGTTCAGCTTATCAAAATACTATAGAAAATATTTCCCCTGAAAAAGAACTTCAATAATAAAGTCTAATTAGATGAAGAAGCATTCTTCTGGAGAGACAGCTGAAAATAATGATCCACCAGGCTGTTGCACTGGAGAAGAAGCCCCACCTTCCCTGCTCCCACTGTTAAAAGCATACTGTCAGTGATGCTCCATTTGATGGGGGATGGAGTTTGTATGTGTTGTCCCCACAAAAACTCATGTGGAAATCTGATCTCCAATGTGGCAGTTTGGGTCATGGGGACGTGCTTCCTCTTGCCATGTGATCTGCTTGTACCCACCAGCTGCCTGTGCTTTTCACCACGATTAGAAGCAGCCTGAGGCCCACGCCAAATGCAATTGTCCCAGAATTGTAAACCAAATAAAGTTCTGTTCTTTACAAATTACCCAGTCTCAGGTAGTTCTGTTATAGCAACACAAACAGACTAATACAGAAAACTGGTGCCAGGAGTGGGGTGTTGCTATACAGATACCTGAAAATGTGGATGCAGCTTTGCAAATGGGTGTTGGGCAAAGGTCAGAGGAGTTTGGAGGACTTAGAAGAAGACAAAAAGATGAGAGAAAGTTTGGAACATTTTAGAGATTGGTTAAATGGTTGTGACCAGAATGCTGATAGAAATGTGGACAGTAAAGACCATGCAGATAATGAGGTCTCAGATAGAAATGAGGAACTTATCAGGCATTGGACAAAAGATCACCCCTGCTACACCATAGCAAGGAACTTGGCTGTATTGTGTCCATGCCCTTGGACTTTGTGGAAAGTGGGACTTAATAGTTGTGAACCAGAATGTTTGACGGAAGAAATTTCTAAGCAGCAAAGCACTAAGGAAGCTATATAGTTACTTTTAACAGCCTACTCTAAGTTATGGCAGCAAAGGCATGATGTAAAGCCAGAATTTAAAAGGGAAGCAGAGCATAAAGATCGGGAAAATTTGTAGCCCAGCCATGTGGTTCATGCAGCAGCTCTGGAGAATAGAAGCCTGAAACCTTGGTGGCGTCCACATTGTGTTAAGTCTGCAGGCTGGCAGGACATGAAAGCAGTGGAGGTGTAGCAGCCTCCACCCAGATTCCAGAGGATGTAGGGAAAGCCTGGGGGCCTAGGCAGAGACCTACCTCAGGGGTGGAGCCACTGAAGAGGCCATCTACTAGAGCAATGCCAAGCAGGAAAGTGGGGTTGGAGCTCCCATAGAGCTCAGACCAGGGAAAAGTCTAGTAAAGCCAAGGTAGCAGGGCTGCTGCAAGGACCCCAGATCTGTAAAGCCACTGGCAATGTACAACACCAGCCTGGAAAAGCCACAGGCACCAGCACTGTGCCTGGCAGAGCTGTGGAAGTGAGGCTGCCTGATGCTTTGGGGTCCCAGATGCCCCACTGTGCCCAGGATACAGGACTTAGAGTCAAAAAAGATTATTTTGGAGCTTTAAGATTTAATGTGTGTCATGCTGGGTTTCAGACTTGTTTGGGGCCTGTTACCCCTTTTTTCTGGCCTATTCCTCCCTTTTGGAATGGGAATGTGTACCCAATGTCTGTTCCACCATTGTCTCTTGGCATTAGATAAATTTAGTTTTGATTTTTACAGGTTCACAGCTAGAAGGAGTTTTGCCTTTGGTCTCAGATGAGACTTTGGACTTTTAAATTGGTGCTGGAGCAAGCTAAGACTTTTGGGACTGTTGAGATGGAATGACTGTATTTTGTATGTGAGAATGACATGAGTTTTGGGGGGCCAGGGGCAGAATGATGGAGTTTGGATGTGTTGTCCTCACCAAAACTCACGTGGAAATCTGATCTCCAATGTGGCAGTTTGGGTCATGGAGATGGATCCCTCATGAATGGATTAATGCTCTCCCTAGGTGGGGGATTAATGAGTGAGTTCTCACTCTATTAGTTCCCATGAGAACTCATTGTTTAAAAGACCCTGGCACCTCCTCTCTCTCTCTCGCTTCCTCTCGCCATGTGATCTGCTTATACTTGCCGGCTCTCTGCCGCTTTCCACCATGAGTAGAAGCAGCCTGAGGCCCGCACCAAATGCAGCTGTCCCAGAATCATAAGCCAAATAAACCTCTTTCCTTTATAAATTACCCAGTCTCAGGTATTTCTGTTATAGCAACACAAATGGACTGATAAAATGGGGAAAAAGCAAAACAGTGTGATAATCATAAATTCAACTTCCTTTGCTTTCAAAGGAAACAAGCTATCTAGAAGCAATCAGCTGACACAGATGATCATAGAGCCCTCCCTAGTGAATGAAACATGCGGAAGGATCAGTAAATGATCAGCAAAGGCCCAGGACGAGAGAGTGAATAAATCTAACTTTTGATGAAACACTTACTATTCTTAGGCAGCTCATGAAAACTACTGGAATGAGGATAGCTATACAAGAGAAGGTCACCCAGAAAACACCATCATCACGAAAAATCATTAGGTTTCCTGAAAAAGCAAAGAGAAATCAAGAATAAACAACAGGTTCACCAAGTTGAATTTCATTTTTTCAACATCTGAACCCAGACACACATCGAAGGTTTAATGTAACTATCAGGGAATATGTTGGTGACTATAATGAATTTTGATTTTCTTTATATTTTTTCAACATCTGAACCCAGACACACATCGAAGGTTTAATGTAACTATCAGGGAATATGATGGTGACTATAATGAATTTTGATTTTCTTTATTTGTCAATATAATCCTGTTTGAAGGATGTGTTCTAGAAGGGCGGGGAGGGAGGCAGCAACAGGTAGGGAAACCAAGCAGGTAAATGCTCTGCACTTACTAGCAGGATAATTTAGAAGTGGCTGGAATGGTCTAGGCTCTTCTACTCACTAGCTCTGTGACCCTGGGCCTCAGTTTCTTAACCCTTAAAATGAGATGATTGAATTATATATCATCTCCAAACTCTAAATCACCCCTTCTAGCTCTAAATTTCTATGATCCTATGATTCTGTACTACAAAATAAAAAATACAAGTAAAAGGCATTCAGAGTTAAGCTAGGAACCCAATATAAGCAGCAAAATCCACTTAACTGGTTTTTACCATCAAATCCCATCCTGCCAAGCCATGGCACACTGGCAGATGTGATTTTCTCATGCACCAGAAGAGACAGGACCTAACTAACCTCCTGCTGCTGGATTCTAAAATGCAGTACACACCTTAGGGGGACCCAGAACGAATATATGACAACAACTCTTTATAAATTAAGTTTGAAATGCGAGAATATAAGCCTGACTACTGTCTAATACTGACACTGGCACCATCATCCTGTCCATCTGTAGACAGCCCCATATCTCAAGACACACACGTCCTGGGTGGAGTGGGAGTCCCTGGGCGAGAGGATCTGACCTTGGGACCCCACAGTCTCTGAAGGCCAACGGCAACATGCTGTGGTGAGATAAATTTATGGATCATATTCTTTAGTTTAACCATATTAACCTTCACAAAATACACATGTGGCTTTTTTAAAAAGTCTTTAAAGAAATCTAGGGGTTGGAAACAGTGGTTATGATGCAGGCATGTGAAGAACAGAACCTTTCAGAGTATAAGCTCTTTGCTACCCACATAAGGTGAAAACAATAGTAATCTTGTCAGATCTGATAGGCCAGCCAAATATTTTTCAAGTTGTAATGCTCAAAAATTTGAGTTTGCACCCACCAGCATTAAGGAAATGTTCACCCTAACTGTCCTTGAGCTATAAGAAAGTTCATAAATAAACACACGTATAAAAGATGTATTCTAAAATTGTTTTTACCAGTAGGAATAGTTTGTCAAAAAGTTTAGAGACAAATGCTTTAGGCTACTTTTTTTTTTATAAACATGAAAATTAAAAGAACTTTCTGTTTATTTATATTATCTTCCTCCTCACTTCCATCCTATGAGATTGTTTTAAAGGTGATAAAACAAAGCTTTGGTACCTTGTCCATCATTATAAGCTAGTGAGCATGCTAGTGACAGAGAAAGAATGCATATAAAGGTTTTTTCTGACATTATAATGTATACTCATTCTACTCATCACAAACACATTAACTACTAGAAATTCTAACTTATCATCCCTCCACCCTTTAAGCATTAATAAAAAGGAGGGAAGCCCATTAAGTAGTATTCGATTTGGCACATCTAGGCTAGGGCCTCAAATCTGTATTTTCAACAAATAGTCTCCAAGCTATCACTGAGCTGAGTCTAAACATCACTACATTTCATCGGACTATTTTGATAAAAGGCTACCTGTAGGGAGGCCAGTGGGAATAACAAAGGGCCTTGGATAGTCAGTAAACACACAGGTTGTCAATTCTCCCTGGTTTAAAAAAAAATCTTTAGACAGCCAAAGGGCACATGAATTCCACTCTATTATATGCTGCATTCTCAAGAGTTGACAGCTTCACAAAAACAGCTGTTCTTATATCTAACATTTCCATCAACTTTAATATATTATTTCGGCCGGCCCGGTGGCGCACTGCTACAGTGCGCTGCTTGGGAGTACGGCGGCGCTCCCGCCGAGGGTTCAGATCCCACATACAGACCGGTTCCCGCTCACTGGCTGAGCGAGGGGCGGGCGCAGCACCGAGGGTTGCGATCCCGTTGCCAGTCCCGGTCTGGTACGGGCGCGACACTGAGGGTTGCGGTCCGTTGCCGGACACGAAAAAAGACAAAAAGGAAAAAAAAAAAATATATATATATATATATATTATTTCAATATAAGAACTAAACATTATCACAGAAAAGAAACAGCCTAATAGAGTACCTTGGAACGTAGACAATTTTTTTTTTTTTCATTTTGACAACAATTGGAAAATGTAAGTTATTGCACAACTGCAAAGAAAGTTAACCCACAAGTTAGCCAGATTTTTAAAAACTGATAGAAATTGAATTACTTAAAAAAAAAAAAAAAAACTATCCTGTGCTACTGCCCTAGGGGATTACAAGTAGGTACCTTAAGAACACTTGTGGCTTGGCAAAGGGTAAGAGTGGAAGTTGAGGGTACAAGAGAAGACTGGGAACTAAGCACCAGGTTCCCAACTCAGCTGACATCAGGGCAGCACCAAACTGATCTGTGAGATATGCTGGGCTTCTTTTTTTTTTTTTTTTTTTCCCTTTTTGTCTTTTTTTGTGACCGGCAATGGATCGCAACCCTCAGTGTCGCGCCCGTACCGGACTGGGACCGGCCACAGGATCGCAACCCTCCGTGTCGCGCCCGCACCTCGCTCAGCCAGTGAGCGACCGGTCTGTATGTGGGATCTGAACCCTCGGCGGGAGCGCTGCCGGCTTCCCAAGCGGCGCACTGTAGCAGTGCGCCACCGGGCCGGCCCGAGATATGCTGGGCTTCTGAGCAAGATTCACTTTAAGAAAGAGTTCCAGAGTTCAACAAAAAGTAACCACTGTTCTGCCATATATTAAGAGTCCCCTTTAACTCCATTAATTCTAACAGAAACACACACACTTTGTCACAACAAAGAGATACAAAGCTACCTGTAAAGATATTCTTTAATTCATCTAGTACAGTGTGCCTTTGAGGAAGAGAGGATTCTTACTTCTAGTGCCTTCTCTAGAAATCCCTGACGAGGCAGTATGTGAATCTAGAGAGCCCAAATCAAGTCTGTCAAACAATAAATCAAACACATCAGTTACACGTCTCCTACCCAGTGGAGTGAAGAAAGCCACTGATGAGAAGAGGAACCCCAGCACGAGTCCAACACACAACATGCAGAACAGGAGGATTCCGAAACGCCACCATGCAGCTACCAGGAAAATTCCACCAATGCTTCCGGCTACGGCTGTTAGAATCAAACGAACTGTACAAAGGGAGAAGACAAACTGTTGGACCACCAGCAGCATTTCCAACTGCATCCATCAGACACACAATACCATTGCCAGAGCCAGCCTGAGGCTTCCTGCTGCTCAGGCACACAGGGCTCAGCAGCGGTGCCAGGAAACCAGCATGGAGCAGCCCTCTCCAGACATGGAAACCAGCCAAGGAGCTAAATCTCCTGGGACTAGTGACAGGCTTGGCATGTCAATAAGTTGGGACTGAGGGAGAAAAGATGACAAGCATCCTGTTAAATGGGGTGGGGTGGGGTTGTGATGATGGTATTTGTTATAAGGTCAAGAAAATCTTAACATTTTGATTGTTGTACATTTTATATCTTCAATATATCATATAGTTGGAACACAAGATTATAATCAACATGGCCCCTCATTTCCCTAAGTACCAAGAAATTCACTATGCAGATTAAAAACCCAGAAGAGAAGGTCTGAATGAGTAGTCTAGAAAAGTTGTTTAGTGCGTGAGTGGCTCATTATTTTACAAACACAATAGGCTATCATACATGACACAGGTCACACGGTAGAAGGAAAGATGGAGTATAAATCCAGCATCTTCCTTTCTGAACACCCAATGAAACTATGTAATTTTCACTTACCATCATACTTAAGAGTTGTCAGTCTTGTAATCAGTATATAAAAGAAGAATCCCATGAAGATAAAGCCTATGAAGAATAATTCTAGTAGCAAACCACCGGGAAAGGCAAAAAGAAAAGCAAAACAAAACAAGCTATGGTTAGGTAAACTTTTTATAAATGCAGTTTAAATAACTAATCTACAAATACATGCTTAAACTCCTAGAATTTACACATTACAACATTCAGAGAAGAAAAATACGAGGGTACTTCAAAGTTCATGGAAAGTTTAGTACTATCTTTCAATTCTATTTTTCTATATAATTTTTTTTTTTTTTTTTTTTTTTTTTGCAGCTAGCCAGCACAGGGATCGAACCCTGGACCTTGGTATTGTCAGCACCACGCTCTAACCAATTGAGCGGACTGGCCAGCCCTCTATGAACTTTTTGAAGTATCCTTGTGATTATCTAAAACATAAGAGAAGTTTAGAGGTCATTTGCAGTAAATTATTATTATATTAAATGAATACAATACTAAAATATTAACTACAAGATACAGTTTCTTGTATATAGGTCAATTTCAATTATTAAATTGTTACCTGTTAATTTCATAATACATTTATATTTTCTACTTAAAATAAGAATAGTACTTTTGTCATTTATGTCTGTCCTGAAATTACATGCTAAATTTCAGTAGTAACATAAACAAAATAAATTTTGAATGGTGAAAAAGTATAACAAAGTATTCCAAGCAAAAGTGACTTCTATGTCTTCTTTTAATTCATCTTTTCCTATTTAAAATGAACAATCATTGTCTGCATCCGTTAAAATATCTGGTAGTGCAAGCATACAGATAACTGTGTTTTCCACAAATAAACATAACCCTGATTATGGAGGACACCTATTTTCTTAAATTCTTCTCAGTTTTTATTGGTAATATTGTACTGTATCTCAATTTCAATATATATAAAATGATATACATCAACATAAAACAAAACAAAAAAAGCTAGTAATCTTGGAGACTATGCCCATAGCTCAGCAATTAAACTGTTAAAGAATCATTCTACACTTGGAGAGATTAAATGTTCTTTGCAATGTTGTCCTCTCAATTAGTCAAGAAAGAAAGTGTTGTAATGGAGGAAATGGAGTAGCTATTTCACACAATTTATTAAAAAGCAAGTTTAAAAAGCTTTATTAAATCAGGATTATACACACTATACCCTTGATGCTCAGTTATACACCTTGTTGATTAAATAAAAACATTTTAAGTAATTGAAAACATCAATTACATAAAAAGCAGCCCAAAGAAATCAAACCAATTTAGTGTGCATACTTTATATTCCACTCCCCCACTGTTTTGCTGATGTGGATTCTGAAGTTCCCTTAGGCGTCTGAACCTCCCAGGACTGAGCAGACATTTCAATTTCACTGTGCACTGCAGCCCCTCAGGCTGATTCATGCGAAACCAAGTCAATCACCATCATCAAAATCCACACATACTTTTTACAGAGACGCCCTGATTTCTAATCTCAGTTATCCTTAGTCAACTAGCAGATATGGAAATTGAAAAAGTTTGCTGAACAAACCAAATTTTATTCCCCTTTTTAATTACAGAAGGTTGCACTCCACTGTTGAGAGGAGAGGAAAAAATTAAAATGCAGAGCAAATCAGTAGAATCATTACCAAAAGAACCCAGCCACAAATCTGTGAAGACAGTGGAGATAAGTGCTTACTCTCCTTACAAGTCATAACTTCCCCAGCAGCATTTAAGAGAAAAGACCACAAGGCATGTAAATAGCAACTACATCAGGCTAATACCTGTTTTCCAGAATCTGTGTCCAAAGAAACAAATAAAGAGACCAAGCAGGGCAAAAAGAGTGAAGAACACTTTGGTGGATACTCTTCCTAAAAAAAGAATGAAAATGTTGTGGATAACATAACCAATTTGATACTTTGTACTTAATTAATAGAACAAGGCTTCACGAAAAAAGCAGTGAACTGACAATGATTTATTCCATACATGAATATTAAAAATGTATCCTAAAAATACCCTTGTTGCCCCTAATGAATTAATCTATGTAGGCAATGAACACCAATGGCTGCTGCTATTAAAAAAAAAAAAGAGAAACCAGACAATATATGCTCATTGAAAGAAGTGTGCAACCCCAGCTGCGACACCTTCTTGGGGGGAGGGGAGGAAGAGAAAACAGAACATGCCTAAAACAGTTTCTTCAAGAAAAAAGGGAGAGTAGGAACTATGGATTAAAAGAGATTTAAGAGACACATCAACTAAATACAATGTATAGAGCTCATCTGAAAGCTGATTTGCACAAACTATGCAAAACTACTGAGATAATTGTGGAAATATAAATGCTGACTGTTAATTAGGTGCTATTACGTAACTATTTTCCATATTTTTAATTGAAAATTGTGTTAGTGATACTGTGGCTATAGTTTAAGATATACATACTGAAATATTTGTGAGTAAAATGACCAGGGATTTGCTTTAAAAGAATCCAGTGAGAAAAGAGGGTGGGAGGCAGAGAGGCAGTGGGAGAAAAGCTGAAACAAGACAATGGCCATGACTCAAAATTGGTAAAGCTGGATAATTGGCATACGGAAGCTCACCGAAGCTTTCCACAATAAAAAATGCAAACCGAAACACATTAAAATAAAAGAACATGTATTATACTATAAGTCAGACATGTACAAATTACTATAAATCTTATCAATTATACATATGACTTTGGGGAAAAAGATTGCATTATAACCAACAATAAAGCACAACATACTTCACGATGTCAAAGAACCCCTGCTCCATGATCCTTAATAGGTACAAACTTAAATATAAATACCACATCTACTCAAAAGATACAGCGTATTGAAGAGAAAAATCTGCTCACTAAATTCACTACCACCATGACTTCTTCAAGGTAAACACAAGAAAATAACCCCTGAACTAAAAACAAAACAGAAATACAATCTCATGTGAAAAATGTTACAAGCCTGCCACAAATCAAAACACAACAAGATGCTTAAGAGTGCTTAGATGGAGATACCAGGAAGACAAACATTTAAACAAGAAAAACAAGACAGAAGACAAGGATTTGTAGGGCATAATATATATACCTACACATCAGCTTTTCCGAGAATGAGGAGCCCAAAAGAAAGATTAAACGAAAGATAAAAACTCCACATTCTGCTTATTTCAGACCTGTGGTTGGTTGTTGTTCTAGATTTAATTTCATACCAAAAAAAGATGGATGATTTTTTTTTAATGAAAATCTGGTGGAAGTTTCTAGCAAGTACAATTACCAAGATAGCACATTCTTCCAACCCAATAAAAACTAACACAGTTAGATATTCTTCCATGACATCAGAAAGGAACTATACAGAATCCTGTATCACAGTATCAGGATAGACAGATGATAGAAGTAAAATCAGACAGTGGGGAAGGTGGATATATCCTCCCTACTTCAAGCTCAGGAAAAGCACTCATCAAGCTTGAAAATGAAAGTTAACAATAGGACCAAGATTACTAGGAAGGTTCAGCTTTGGGCTGAAAGAACAGCTGATCAGAGCTCTCAGCCTCCTAAGCCTGACAAGGTAAGACAGAGCCAGGAGCTTTCTGATCAGGAGGGGCTCTGGCGTGAAGAGTTCAATGGGAGGGAATGAAGGAACTGAGTCAGGATGCAGTCTATCAGTTAAAATACAGAACTATCTGCCTGGCCTCTTGCAGTGTACATCTCAAGGATCTCATGCATGGGTGGCAGTGGGAGACTGGGTGGTGACAAAGAGCCTTTGCTTGACCAAACTTCAGTCAGGTTCCTGAACCCTCCTAGGCCCATCTGCACACATCCTTGTAAAATCCAGTTTCAGCAAGAACTCTGATAAGTCAGTTTAACTAGAACCCTCCACCCTCAATATCTGATCACTCTCCATCTCTATCAGGCTCCTCATCCTCTACCACCCCCCAGGTGATGTCTGGTCACCCTGGCCTGTCTTCAACAAGAGTCCTGTTACATCGGTTTAGGTAGAATCCCCCTTATTCTCTTAGTAATTTTTCATCCACTGACCTCCACCCAGATCCTTGGCTATAAATTCCCACTTGCCCATTGCTGTACTCAGAGTTGAGCCACATCTCTCTCCTCTACTGCAAAATGCCATCGCAGTGGTCCCTACACCTATTCAATAGCCCCCCATCCCTCAACCCTGACTGAATAAAGTCTTGCTCACCATGCTTTAACCAGTGTCACTGAATTCTTTTTTCTTTAACAATGGGATATGGCCCTAGCAGAGGGAGAAGGGAACCCTAATTCCTGGCTCAAACACAACCAACGTATTTTATTCTTTAGAGCAAAACTCTTTGAAAGCACTCTCCAATTTCCATCCAATTTGAACTCTCTCCAATTTGAATTTTCTCCAATTTCTGTTCTCCTATTTGTTCTTTTTTTTTTTTTTTTTTTGTCTTTTTCGTGACCAGTAAGGAGATCGCAACCCTTGGTGCGGTGTCGCCCGCACCACGCTCAGCCAGTGAGCGTACTGGCCATTCCTATATAGAATCCGAACCCGCGGCAGGAGCGTCACTGCGCTCCCAGCACTGCACTCTCCCGAGTGTGCCACGGGGTTGGCCCGTCCTCCTATTTGTTCTTGAACAAACTCTAGTCAGGCTCTTACCCCACAGCTCCACTGGAACAGCTCTCACTCACCGATTGCCTCCATGTTGCTAAGTCCAGTGGTCATCTTTCAGTCTCTTTCTTAGCTGACCTGTCAGCAGCAGCTGACACAGTTGACCACTTTCTCTTACCATTCTGGCTGCTCCAGCTGCCCCTCAGCCTCCTTGGTGGGATCTTCTTCAATCTCCCGAGCTCTGAACACTGGAGCACCCAGAGCTCAGTCCTTAGACCCCCTCCCACTTCCACATAGTCACTCCACAGATGATACCATCCAGACCATCGTATTAAATGCCATATATTTAATCTGGTGACTTTCAAGATAATCTCCAGCCCAGACCTTTCCCCTGAATTCTAGGCTTATACATCTAACCACCTGTCAATTTAACATCTCCATGTGAATGCTTCACAGGGTTCTCAAACTAAGTATGTCTGAAACTGAACTCTTGATATGTCCTCCCAAACCTTCTCCTCTGACAGTCTTTCCCACCTCAGTGAACAGTGGCTCTGTCGCTCTAGTTTCTCAGGCCAAAACCAGCAGTCATCCTTTACACCTCCTTCTCTCAAACCCCTCATCCAATCTGCTGGCATACCCTATTTCAAAATATATTAAGTCACTCATTGGTCAAATCTGGGATAATTTGAACATGAAAGTAAACAATGATAGTAATGGATTATAATCCAGAGAATAAAATAATAATCTATGGGTCCATGCTTATATAAATAAATACATGGATAAATAAAAGAGAAGAGAAAACTCCTCCTTACAGTACAATGCTAACTAATAAACACAGAATGAATGATAAAATATAAAAACACTACGTGGCAACCACCTAGTAATATATGTTTCAGGCAAAGATCACCAGACGCTAAAACTAGCAAGTGAGAGTTTGAAAATGGGATACCTACAGACACTCAAACACTATCTCCCCAAAACATGCATAATTTAAAGGGGAAAATAGTCACTTCACAGTGGAGAAACCTGGCAGACACCACTACCCAAGCAATCAAGGTTATCACCACCAGTAAAGGGACAAATAGTTACCAAATGCTTCCAGAGAAGGATACAACCTCTCATCCTTAGTATTCCTGCTGAAAATGCAAAATTTGAATTTAATCTTGAGGAAACATCAAACTAACCCAAACTGAGGACACTGTAAAAAAACAAATAGCAGTCCTCAAAAGACTGAGGTCTTGAGAGAGAAAAACAGACTGAGGAGTTGTTTCAAATCACAGGAGACTAAAGACACATGTCAGTTAAACACAATGTGGAATCCTGACAGGAAAAAAAAATTTTTTTTTTGCCTATAAAAAGCAGTAGAACAACTAGTGAAATTTGATAATACCTGCAGATTAAATCACAATACTATAAAGACACATGTCAGTTAAACACAATGTGGAATCCTGACAGGAAAAAAAAATTTTTTTTTTTTACCTATAAACAGCAGTAGAACAACTAGTGAAATTTGATAATACCTGCAGATTAAATCACAATACTGTATCAATGTTAATTTTGTGATTTTGATAATCTACTGTTCTGTAAGGATATAAACACATGCATTTAAGGGCAAAAAGCTCTGTATGTCTATACTTACTCTCAAATAGTTTAGAGAAAAAAAGTACTGTGTGTGTATATATATGTATAGTATTTATAGAAAGAGAGAGAAGGAAGGAGAGAGGGAGAGAGAAAAAATGAAAAGGGACACCGTACATTAACTAACATTGGAGGCATCTGGGTGAAGATGACGCAGAAATTATTATTTTTTTGTATGGTTTTTTCCTAGAAATTCTTGATACTATTTTTGCATCTTTTCTGTGAAACTATTTCAAAACAAAATGTTAAATGCACACACGCACTGATCTGTCAACCCCTTCGTGGCCACCATTCTACCTAAACCACCGTCCCCTCTCACCTGGAGTACTTCAGTGGCCCCCTCACCAATCTCCCTTTTTCTGCTCTTGCCCCCACCCCTGCCCATCTTTTCTCAAAAAGTAGCCAGCGATCCCCTTAAAATATAAGTCAGACCATGGTGCTGTGTGCAAAACCTTCCAATGCCTTTCCATTTATTCAGAATAAAAGCTAAAGCCCTGTGACCCGGCCTCACCTCTCCACCTCTTTTCCTCCAGCCGGGGCAGATCTCCCAAGGCCCGGGCAGGCTCCCAGTTGGCCCAGCACGCAGCATCCCCCGACATGTGCCTGGCTCCCTGCCTCACCCAGGCTTTCACTCACACGTGGCCTTCTCAGCAAGCGCTGCCCTGGCTGTGCTACTTCAAATTTTCTCTCCCCTCCACCTGTTATCTCCCTTTCCTCCTTCATTTCTCTTCTTAGTACTCATCACTTTCTCATGTACTTTATATTTGATAAGTTTATCTTGTCTTTCTTGTCTCCCCCACTAAAATACAAGCTCCAGGAGGGCAAGTATTCTGGCTGTTTTGTCCACTGCTATATACTAACACCTAGAATGGAGAATGCAATAAGGTAGGGGCTCAAAAGGTTCTTGAGACAGGCTGGTGGAGGGCTCACCTGGGCCAGCGTGGTGCTGATAATATCAAGGGCACAGGTTTGGATCCCCATACCGACCAGATGCCAAAAAAAAGTATTTGCAGAATGAATGAATGAAACTAGACAGAAGCATTTTAAAGTACTCTTAGGCTCTATACTAGCTGATATAGATCTGCAAAGCCAAAGAAGAATTTGTCAAAGTTTAAATCCATATACTCACCAGGGGAGGCACAATTACCCTCCATTGCCTTAAAGCTGCAAGCATATGTGTGAGCAGGAACGTAAGCAGCAGATGTATTTAGAAATGGGTCCCGAACAATGACATTATAAATGACACCTTGTCCCCAGAGGGAGGAGAAGGAAACACTTGTCTTATCATTAGCTGTTAGGGTAACCACCTGAAGCCAAAAATAATGCGTGATTAGTGTTTAGTTAAAAAAACCTGTTCTATCATAATCCCACCTACATGTAATATTAAATCATAATTCTTGTTTAAAATATACACCAACCCATTAGGCTTGGTCAAAAGACCACCCTACACAGTTTACATGTGCTAATACAAACAAGCTCTTATAAAAAATACTTCCAAAGTTTTTGTATAGTGTTAAAATGTTAATAGTTTAAGTAAAATATGATATAAATAATGTACGAAAAAGTAAAAATAATGTGGCAAAGTAAACGAATTTTCTCATCTGCCAGACTTTTATAAAGAACTAAGGGCAGGGATCATGTTTATCTTGCTCATCTCTCTCTCCTCAGCACTGTGCACAATGCCAAGTGCAGCGCGAATGTTCCACTGATGTTAGCTATTAGTACTCGCTTAGAGCTGACGTAGACAAAGCGTGTTAACATCTCAGACACAGGACCCACTTACTTCTGCCTAACAGGCTCTGAAATAAGAAAACGCTACGTATACTTTTGTTATGTAGCAGTCCTTAACTTCAAAATTTCCCTTTTAAATTACATAATAAAAGAAACAGGGCCACAATAATCAACCACATTGTATATCGACAAAATAAAATTAAAAAAAAATAAAAAAAAGACCCACTTACTTCTGCCTAACAGGCTCTGAAATAAGAAAACGCTACGTATACTTTTGTTATATAGCAGTCCTTAACTTCAAAAATTCCCTTTTAAATTACATAATAAAAGAAACAGGGCCACAATAATCAACCACATTGTACATCGACAAAATAAAATTAAAAAAAATAAAAAACAGAAACAAAAGCCCTATATAACCATAATACATAGATATGTTCCTACAAATATAAGTGAGAAAATTAAATATTAGAATTTCAGGAGTAAATAATTATGAGTCTCCTAGAAGACCACCACTGTTTAAAAATACTGTTTAGCCTTCAAAAACACGTTTTCTGGGCAAGAAACTGGTCAAGTTCAATAAAATGTTAACATTACCACCTACTCTCCCAAGTTGTTATCATGAAAAGTTTAGACTATACAGAGGGCTGGCAGGTTAGCTCAGTTGGTTAAGAGTGCAGTGCTGTTAACACCAAGCTCCAGGGTTTGCATCCCTGTGCCGGCCAGCCACCAAAACAAAAAATAAATTAAAAAATAAACCATACACAAAAGTTGAAAGAACAGTACAATAAATAAACTATATACCATAAGTCAGATTAAAAAATCATTAAAATTTTACCATATTTGCTTTCTATTCCTCCCTCCTTCTTCCTCTTTTTTTCCTGCTGAACCATCTTAAAGTAATTTATAGATATCATGGCATTTCACTTCTAAATACTTCAGTGTGCATGTCCTACCACAGTGTTTCTCCCACCTAATGTGCCTGCGAATCCCTGGGGTATCTTGTTAAAATGCAGTTTCTGACTCTGTAATTCAGAGGCGGTACCCGCAATGCCACTTGTCTAACAAGCTCTCAGGTGATGCCGGTGCTCTGCACCTGTCTTCCACGCTCTGAGTAGCAAAGTACTAAGTATAAGAATATTCTCCGTTTTAACCACTATACCTTAGCTAACCTAAGAAAGTTTCTTATTGTCTATATTCAGACTTTCCATAATATTTTTTGTAGCTTTTCTTTTTCTTACCAGAGATTCAACCAAGTTTCTTGCATGGTGTTTAGCTCCAGTCTCAGTAATCTAGAGCAGTCCTTCCCTTCATCCTTTCCCACTCATCCACCCACCACTCAATGGCTTTTTAAGAGATTAAGTAAATTGTCTTGTAGAATATTCCATGACCTGGATTTGTTAGGCTGTGCTCAAGGTGTCTAACTTGTTCTCTTACTCCTTATATTTACAGGAAATCCAATGGATTAAATTCAGGTTAAACTTTTTTGGGGGGATGGGGGGGAGCGGCTGGTCAGTATGCAGATCTGAACCCTTAACCTTGGTGTTATAACACCACACTCTAACCAAGTGAGCTAAATGGCCAGCCTCAGGTTCAACATTTTTTGCTAGAATATCCCATAGGTGAAAGTGATAATGTCAGACTGTGTTACATAGGAGCACATAATGCAAGTGGATCCACTATCAGTGAAGCCAGCTTTGATCACTTGGATAAGGTAGAGACTATAAGATCACTTCACCCTACAAGTAGTTCTCCTTTTACAATTAGAATGAATCTGGGGGTGCTACTTAGGCATCCTGAAAATAGCCTGTTGGGAAAATAGAATAATTTAATCAGGCCCCATCACCTTAGGTCTGGTTGGGGGTGGTGCAGCACATTCTTTGTAAATAAGTTGTGTGTGGGTGAAGTTAGTGCGCATGCACAGCACCACCACCTGGCTGGAGTTTACTGCCTCAGGCATCTACCCCTTGCGAACATGCTCTCCAAACTACAGCTCCAAGGACCTTTTTGCCAGTTACCTAGCTTGTAGACCTGCGTGTGAAGGGTTTGTGACCCAGTCTGGACAACAGGCTTGAAGCATCTGTGAGCTCCAGACTCACCCCTAGCTCGACATAGCCTGTCCCCCCAAAATCTTTTACTGATGATCCTTGCCTGAATTATTCCATTGAGGGTCATAAAATGGTGATTTTCTAATTCTATCACTCCTTCTACTTATATTAGCAGGCGCTCTTCTATGAGAAGCTTTCTCTCATCAACTGGGAATGAATCAGTTTCTCCCTTACAGTGGGCAAGGTAATTTCTCTCCCTTTATCAATTTTCAGAGTAATTTAGTCTGAGTCTCTTTCAATGGTAGCGACTGAAGAGTTTTACTTTTTTTCTCTTTTTTTTTTTTAGTATCTGTATGGACTCATTTTTATTTACTCAAGGTTTACAATTACAATCTGTTTTGGGTTTTTGATGCTTGAATTGTTCCAAATTTGGCCAGTGGAAGCCCCTTCAAACAGGCCCCAGAGTCTCTGACATGCATTCATAGTCTTTTGAGAGTTTCCATGCATTATTTATTTTCATTATTTTAACTAAAAGTGAAAAAGTAACCTAAAAAAGAGCCTATTACGCAAGTTCTCGTATTCTTCATGAGGATAAAAATGGACTTAAAAATGTCATATCTAAAAAGGCAACTGATAAACTTTACCAACAGAGCATCTTAATTTGGGAATAAGCACGTGTTTTCTTGTATTACAGTTCCTAAGAATGGGACAGTGACATCCTAGGTGACACAGCAACAAAACAAGATCTTGCTCTGCAACAGACCTTGCCCCTAGGCTAATCACATTTGCCCTGTTTCAGTCACTCCTTTCTGTATAATCTGGTCATCTATCAACTTCTGGGAAGAATCAGAGCAGTCTAGAAAAAGTCCACCCAACAACCATTAGACAGAGGATGACTTACTATACGGCTCTTAGGCACCTTTCAAGACATAAAGATAAAACCCAGCCTGCCACAAAAATGATCTATAGCAGTGAGTCTCAAATTTTAATATGCATAAGAATCGCCTGGGGGGGGGGGGGGTCTTACAAAATGCAAATTCTGATTCAGTACTTGCAGGGTGGAGCCTAAGAATCTACAATTTAACAAACTCCCAGGTGTTGCCCATGTTGCTGGTGCCTGGTCCACACTTGGGGTGGGTAAAGGTCTACAGGGATTCAAAAGCTCTGAGTATATTTTTTCTCCAAGTGAGAGACTTTGAGTTTGGGTTCAAATATTAATGCTAATGTGTATATCCTTAACCACTTTCTCATTATTTTTTCTCTTCATACCTGCTGAAAGTTTTTATGCAATAGTCATGAGAATGCGTAGAAAATTACCACCCACTTTTATCTATGTCTCAAGATTACCAGGTCACAGATGTGGCTGCATCTAAAACTTGACGTAATTAAAATGCATCTCCTCAAAAGCCAACACCATTTTGGGATATCACTAGCAAAGAACCCCCAAGATGATAACAAAATAAAAGAGAATAAAGTGACTATCCCCAAAAGATCAAGAAAACAGTGAAGAAGTCAGTTCCGGGTAACTTCTCCCCTTGTCATAAAGGCACCACAATCTAGCCACGACAATCATGAGAACCAGATTTACCTGGACAGCATTGGCCTTCACCTGAGGCACCTCGGCCATCCTCTGCAGATGCTTCAGCAATACCTCCTCAGTGAGGTCATTCTCGGGCAGAAAATACTGATAGACTTCATACTGCAGCCGCCACCTGGAGTCCTGGCCAGTCTCCACATCACATGGTGGCGGATCTGCACCTCTAAAGCCAAACAACAAAACTGAACATCAATCTCTTGTGGTGCAAGTCCTGTCTCTACAAAAGTTCTGATTTCAAACTTCTACAACAACAATTCCAATTTAACAGTTTACCTTTTGCAGGGCAATAATTGGTATTCTGAAGAAAAGAAAAACACTGTTATGGACTGAATGTTTGTGTTCCCCCCCAAATCACTATGTTGAAATCCTAACCCCAGTGTGATGCTGTTAGAAGGTGGGGCCTTTGGGAGGTAATGAGATCATGAGGGTGGAGCCCTCCTGGATGGGATTCATACCCTCGTAAGAAGCCAGAGAGTTAGCTAGCTCTTTTCCTCCATGTGAACACACAAGAAGAAGTCTGCAACCTGGGAGAGGGCCCTCACTAGAACCCCCCCCTGCTGCCCTGATCTTGGACGTCCAGCCTCCAACACTGTGAGAAATAAATGTTTATTGCTGAAGCCACCCAGTCTATGGTCTTTTGTTACAGCAGCATGAACTAAGACACACTGAGAGGCAAGTGCAATTAAATAACCAGATTCTGATGTCATCAGGCCTACCGTAAAATTCCAGCTTTGCCATTTGCCAGCTGCATGCGTGTGGGCAAGACCTTGACCTCATTAAGCTCTAGGGAACCTCTGTGTAAAATAAGAGCAATTGCCTCCTCTTCATAAAATGGTTAGGAGTAAATGACAAAGAACACATAGACCCAGCACTGTGGATGCTGTACCACGAGCATTCATCAAATGTTACTCAAATGTTGGCTATCATTACTATTCACGTAGAAACTGAGGCAAAGTTCTAATTAAAATAATAAAACCTTTACAAAAAGATAAGGATGTTTCAGAACTACAGTGTTTTCTGTAGTTAAAATGCTTTATAAAAACTAGGATGTACTTCCAAGCTCATAATAGACTCACTCTGACTCTGCAAATAAAAAGAGTTCCCAAGAATGAAAGGGGAAAATATTAACTGTAAATGACAGCTCAAATATTAGTAATGAGGTTTAAATTACACCAATCCCCCCAAAAATTAAACAATTCAATTTTACTGTACAGAACTGTGGGTCAGAGAGAGTTCATTGAATCTACACAACAGTTAGTCATGTATGTTCCAGAAACAGTTTTAGGAGCTAGGAGATAGACATACCTTGCATAGCCTAGGTTTGCTGGGGCAAATTTGATAGTTGTTTCAAAAAAATTATACTCCACATAAACGTTGGGATCAATATCTAAATCAAACTCCAGATTACAGCCTCCAGGAATAGGATCTGGATGAAAAATAGGGAAGTTACTAAACAAAGAATTCTTATATAACCAAATCATACTCAGAAAAACGGAACTCTACCCTTAGAAGAACTTCCCAAACAGAAGTTAAATATAAACTTAGAGCTTGGAGTTTTGTACTAGCCCATGAACTGAGGTTAAAGAGGGTGAAGCTAACTGAGGTCAAGGGCCTTGGAGCTGGGGATGGCAAACCTTTTCTGTAAAGGGCCAGAGAGTGGGTACTTTAGGCTTTGCAGGTCTGATGGTCTCTGTGTATACAATTGTGGCACCGCCCAGACTGTATACAATCCCTTTTGTACCCTGGCTGCAGCCATACCCACTGCTCACCATTCTCCAAATACACTGTTCTTCATGACATTAAACTTACTGCTTCCTCTGCCTAGAATAACCAACTAAACTGTTAAGGACTATGTCTTGCCTTTCTGCTCTTCTCCAGGGGCTCCCCAAATGCTTTTTGAGTGAATAAATATATTTTCCTAGTCAGTACCTGAGTTTTCAGTCATCATGAAAATTTTCTAGCTCCCTTGCTATTAAAATATTTCTGATTAAATAAATTGTACTTGTGATAAACAATCTTAATAGGATTATAATTTCCCTTAAGTTTTCATAATCACATCCCATATTCCAGAAAGTAACAGGGAGCTGAAGACAGAAAGGTTACCTCTTTCTGAGTAGGAGAGTGGGATGGCCACATTTTGGACCGGCTCTGCATCTAAAGTCTCCAAGTGCCAACTGCACATGCTCTGCTCTGGTCTAAGAATGAAAACCAGTCCTCTGTCAGTGCCTGTTCCCGAGTTATTGGGAAGGAAAGTCTGCAATTAGGAAGAAAAGTCATCATGAGTAGGGTCTTAAACAAAATATATATATTCCAGAGCCTACTTAATATGCATGTCCTATTCCAAATGTTCCCAAAAGAAAAAGGAAAAAAAAAATAGACCTTCCTTAAATAGAGAATTCTTTTGATCGTTTTGTTCATGCGCCCGCACATGCACATGGAAGACCTCTTTAAAATATATGATAGTCTTGGTCAGTTCAGGCTGCTTTAATGAAGAAATCATAGATTAGGTAATTTATAAACAAAAATGTATTTCTCACAGTTCTGGAGGCTGCAAGTCTGAGATCAGAGTGCCAGCATGTTCAGGTTCTGGTGAGGACCATCTTCCAAGTTGCAGAGTGCCAACTTCTGGCTACTTCCTCACATGGCAGAAGGGGAAAGGGGCTCTGTGGGGCCTCTTTGATAAGGGCGCTAACACCATGCATGAGGACAGTGCCTAGTATCAACACTTTAGGGGTTAGGATTTCAACATATGAATTTGGGGGGATACACACCTTCAGTCCTTAACTGTGATCTTTGACCAGGAATAGCAGATGCACAGTGAAATTCCCAAGCGTTTCAATTCATCTGAATTGAAATTTACTATGTTATGTACTGAGACCACCAAGACAAAAACATGAGCCCTGCCCCCAAGGAGTTCACAGTTTTTAGAAAGCTTTTTAAATTGAGTTATAATTGACATATTATAAACTGCACATAAATTATCCTATTTGGTAAGTTCTGATACATGTAGACACCTGTAAATCCATTGCCATGATCAAGATAATATGTATCACCCCAAAAAGCATCCTGTGCTCCTTCCTAATCCTTCCTCGTACCCCTCCCCTCTACCATCCCCCACTCTCATTTGCTTGGAAAGCTTTTTGAATAATAAAATGTAAGCTAAGGGGTAATAGATTCAGGGTGTTCTCTTAAAGCTAAGGAAATGGGAAGAAAGAAGTACCAGATCAGTTTCAATTTGACAAGCATGAGGGAAAATGACTCAAATAATAACTGATTAACTGTAGGATCGATAGCTTCAAAGAACCAACTGCTATGATGACCCAAAAAACCCAAAGTACCATGCTTCATCAGGGAGGGCACGGGAAACAAAATCAATTCTCCACATAGACCACGTGCAGTTCTGGTCAGCATCTTCTAAGTAGTGTACATAGTGGGCACTAAAGGCAGCCCAAGAAATGAAAACTATAATAATTTAGGATAGCTAAAATCATTTCTGCATAGAAATTGAGGCCCAAGATGCCATTCATCCACGCCTCTTTTGTCATGTTTTAGTTATGTTGACATCCCTTTATCCAACTGCTATAGTTTGAATGTTCCCCCAAAACTCATATTGAAGCTCGATCCCCATTGTAACAGTGTTAAGACTGTGGGAAATCCAACTATGGTATTTTAAAGGCGGGACTTTTCAGGAGGTGATTGGATCATGAGGGCTCTGTCCCCATGAATGGATTAGGCCTTTCATGAATTAATGGGTTAATGAATAAATGAGTTATTACAGGAGTGGCAATGGTGGCTTTATGAGAGCAAGTGAGCACATTAAGAGACTCTTCCTCCCTCACATGTGATAACTCAGGACTCTGCAGAGAGTCCCCACCAGGAAGGAGGCATTCGCCGGATGTGCCCCCTCAACCTTGGACTTCCCAACCTCCAAACTGTGAGAAATAAATTTTATTTCTTTATAAATTACCTAGTGTCAGATATTCTGTTACAAGCAACAGAAAACGAACTAACACACCAAGCTGTTTCCTCAGACATAGAAACAGGTATTACAACCACTTTGTTGAGCTGTTTTGAGATTTAACTATATGGAAAACCAAACACAGGGGTTCCTAACCAGGGGCCTGGGGTTCCCACTGAGTTTTCAGAGGTCCCTATGAAATTATACACATATGCCCCCATGAAATCATAAATTTTGCCTGGGACAGAGTCCATTGCCTTGAATAGTCTATGGCCCCAGGAGCTTAAGAACCACTAGCCCAACACATAGTAGGCATTCAATAAGTATAAATGCTGTTTTCCCCCATCCTTTCTCTTTTCCTTCAAATATTGTCTTTGCTATGATGTCATTAAGAAGGAAATCATCTTATTATTTGTCAATTAAAAATTTTTTAAACTGAGCTAGCATTAAAAAAAAGGAAATTACCTATGTGCAATTTTACAATGTCTCCTATATAAGAGCCTGAATAGGAAGTTTTCTTTTAAATTTAGTGCCAGAAAAAACTTGGCCTTCCCTGAGGAATTGGCATACTTCCTCCTTTTCAGGAAATTTAACATGCTTTACTTTCTGCTCTGGCTGCAAAGAACTCAGGCAAAATCAACCTATGGGTAAGACATTGTTATCTCTTGCAATTAACACAATTTCTTTTCCTCTTTTTCCTTAGACAAACTCTTTCATTTCTGATCTATTAACTATCTTCCCCGCCCCACCCCAATACATACACAATGGCAAAACCTTCATGGTAAGTATAGGAAGGCAGAAAGAAAAAAATACAAAATACTAGGAAAGATAGTATGACCAAGGCCTAAAGCATTACATATGAACTGGGTTAAGACAGTTTTGTTTATCAAATTCCAGAATATTATAAGATAGGCTTAGGACAAATAGAAGTGCAACTTCATACAGAGTGAAATACATTTATTAGTCTAAGGAGTCACATATGAAGGTACTTCAAAAAGTTCACAGTCTCAGTTGGTCAGAGCATGGTGTTACAACACCCAGGTCAAGGGTTCAGATCCTGACACCAGCCAACAGCCAAAAAAAAAAAAAATTTACAGAAAGATTCATATTATCTTTTAATTCTATTTTTCCACAAACTTTTTGAAGTATTCTTGTAAAAAAATTTGTAAAAGTTTACCATAAATGGCAGATTCTTAACAACTTAAGCTAATCCAGGGCATCTTAAAAGCTTTGCAAAGCTGAGGTTGAGGTTAAGGAGGTTAGCAACGATGTCTATAACAGAGTCCTTAACACTGCTGGAAGAACAGCACGGGGCTGGATGAACTGAGTGTTATAATTCTTTTGTTTGCATGAGAGACTCCAAAGAATAAAGTCTATCCTATAGGAATCTTACTGAACTTCAACACTAAATAGCTACACAAAAATGAAAACCCATTAGAATATATTCTCAGGTAAAAATTATTAAGGACCCACTACAGTAAGAAAAAAAAAGGTGGGATCATGAGAAAAGTTAGCCGCAGAGAGGAGACATTTGGCACAGGGTACCTACCCTCCACCCCCTCTGCTAACACCTCCTCTTTACATCAGAGACCACCACACTCAAGAAAGGCCTGTGACACACCTCTTCCTCAGCCTCCATCACTAACCTGAGAGGACTCAATTTTGATTTTTTTTTTAAGATTTAAGACAAAAAGTCTTAAACATAAAGAGACATCAAATGCTAATGCATATACTAAATATAAGACCGAAAAATATGGAAATAATTTTTTTTTTTTTTTCCGTGTCCAGCAACAAGATCGCAACCCTCAGTGTCGCCCCCGTACTGGACCGGGACCGGCAACGGGGGCCCAATATGGAAATAATTTTTACTGAAATAATTCTTTGTACTTACCTTAGAAAAAGAAATTGTTGTATTCTGATACTGTGAGTGTATTTGGAAAATAAGAAAAGTCACATTGCTAGAAATGTGACGCAAAATAGCTTCCTCTGGAAAGAGCCTGTTGAGCTTGAAGTATCTAAAGTTCCCCATCGAAAATTCAAGAAGACCTACGATGGGAGAAATTTTTCATTATAACATTTGTACCTCTCATATCAATTTTGT
The DNA here is from genome assembly GCF_000696425.1 of Galeopterus variegatus. Classification (NCBI taxonomy): domain Eukaryota; kingdom Metazoa; phylum Chordata; class Mammalia; order Dermoptera; family Cynocephalidae; genus Galeopterus; species Galeopterus variegatus. The sequence continues at coordinate 52,188 of NW_007733192.1, read as the reverse complement.
AGAAATCACATTCATAAACAAATGTGGAATGTTAATTTAATCCTCAGAAAAACTGGAGGTAAATTGTACTATTATGCCCATTTCACTGATGAGGACAATGAACCCTAAAAGGTGAAGCAGCCCACCCAGGGTCACTTAGCTAGGAAGTGGTGGAACTGAGAACTAAAATCGAAGAAAGGTATTTCAAAAGATGTGAACAATACTGAGGATGGGCTCCAGAGCCCAGAAATATTTCCCATCTGGTAGCAGCAACAATTCCCTTTGAAACAGAGTACCCGAATTTAAGGATGAACGACCCTGTAAGGCTACTAAAAATCGTGAATGTGCTGGGATTAAAGAACAATACCAAATAGTGAATTCTAACATCAGCCCAGCCTGGAGGGACACAGGTAGCTTCAATTTAATCTTACCATTTACTAGCTGTGTGATTTTTAGGGAAGTCACTTAATTTCCTTAAGCCTCAATCTCCTCATCTGTAAAACTGGGATTGTATCCACAATTCTAATTCCTAATTCACAAAGGAAGGTGCCATCAACATTGGCAAAAACGCTTGGGGTGTCCACACCAGTCACTTCACATACAATCATGAACCACAGGCATTCTGGAAAAGGGATTTTTTGTTTGCTTGTTTAAGGATCAAGCTCAAAGTCCATGTAAAAGATCAGTTATAACAAGAATAGTTTTCCAACACCTCAGCTAGGCCTCTCCCTCCTGAGTACCTGCCTCCACTGTCTGGGTGTGTTTCACTCACTCACTCTGTGCACGGTTCTCTGTGACATGTCTCTCTTCCAGCTGCACACCAGTTCTTTCTTTTTCCAGTCTAATTCTCAAGTAAACCACTAAATTAGGTTGCTTTTACTTCCGTGTGGTCCTGGATTCCCACCTCACCCCCCTCCTTATAGTCAGCAGATCTCTGCAAAAATAGCAGAAGAGCACCCAAGCATTACATAAACAGTTTTGGGGGTTCAGATCTAAAAACAGGAAAAAAGATTTAAATTTAATATAGATGAAAAGGAGTTGATGACAAAAAGATTATAATTCACCCAAGTCCCACAGTGGAAATATCATGTTTTATTTCAGAAGGAAATTAGAGTCAGCAGGTGATAAAAGAAAACATTACAGACACTAAAATAACTTAAAAATACATTTTTATGTACCATTTCCCAAGAAGGCCAATTTTCAATATTTTTTTAAAAGATACAAATACTCCTTCTGGACGATTAAAAACAAAACAAAACAAAAAACTATCAAGAATGGTTAACCTGTGGAAGGAAAGAGAAAAAGAACATACAAATAATGCTAAGACTACAATAATAATTAATCTCTACAAATTTTCCCAAGCTCTGTGATGCTATATTACCTTTATAACTCAATGCAATTTTTTAAATTGATGATACAAAAAGTTTTTTAATTGATGATAGAAAAAAAGGTTATTTGGGCCGGCCCAGTGGCGCACTGGAAAAAAACAAAACAAAACAAAAAACTATCAAGAATGGTTAACCTGTGGAAGGAAAGAGAAAAAGAACATACAAATAATGCTAAGACTACAATAATAATTAATCTCTACAAATTTTCCCAAGCTCTGTGATGCTATATTACCTTTATAACTCAATGCAATTTTTTAAATTGATGATACAAAAAGTTTTTTAATTGATGATAGAAAAAAAGGTTATTTGTGGTTATGATTGAATTTCTAAAATTTTAATACTTGTAACAATTACAACAAATGAAGATGGTATATTTCCTCCATTTATGTAATCAGAAAGATATTTTACATTTTATATGGACCCAACTTCAGCCAGAATAGAGGTAAAAACATTAGGGGAGTGGCTGACAGAATCTGGGTAAGGAAGACTGGAAAATGTGAAGGGTGTGTGTGTGTGTGTGTGGGTGTGTGTGTGTGTGTGTGTGTACAAGAAAAATATTTTTATATTTTCCAGGCATTCCCATCATCATGATTATTTTATTAGGAAACCAAATTACAGATAAAAGTAAATGGATCTCAGTAAATTCCACTAAAAACGTTTCATATATTGCACTTTAATTTTGGTGCCATCTACTATCTATCTCCCAAGTCTTAAAAATACCACCCATTCTAGTCTGTCAAACTACACAGTATCAGTCTGTTTTCCTAGGAGTTAACTGAATTTCCACCCCCT
>NW_007733192.1:44750-49286 GCF_000696425.1 Galeopterus variegatus | reverse complement strand
TTTAGATTAACTGAAGTTTTAATGTCAATTAGTCCAACATCTTAAGTTTATCCTTTTTGATTAGTCCTTTCATTTTAAAGAACTCTTAGCCAACATATTCCAAGATCATGAAGATACATTTCCCGACATTAACTCCTAGAAGTCTGTTTTGCCTTTCGTAATTCATAATCAACTTGACAATGATTTTTATGCACAGTGTGAGAAAGGGGTCCAGGTTAGTTTTCCATATGTATAGCTACTTGACACAGCAACCTTCATTAAAATGACCACCCTTGCTCTACTGCTCTGCAGTTCTCCCTTTCACCTAACTCAGGTGAGCATGTGTTTGTTTCTGGATTCTCAATGGTGTTCCACTGGCTCATTTATCTGTCCTGACACCGATATTACACTGTCTTAATTTCTGCCCCAAACGTGTTGTTCCTCTTCAAAACTGTCTCAACTGCAGTATTTGTGACCCTTTCCATTACCATATAAACTTTAGAAATCAGCTTGTCAATATTTACATAAAATACTCGGGATTTTGACTGGGATGGCAGTGAATGTATAGATTAATTTAGGGATAAATAATAATTTAAAACATAGAATTTTCTAACCAATGAATCTGAGATATTCTATTTACTTAGTTCCTCAATTTTTCTCAAGACTGTTGTACAGTTTTTTCTGTAGAGGTCTTTACATATCCCATAAAATTATCCCCAAATATTTAATGTTTCCTGATGCTACTGTCAATTTTTTTCTCTTTTAAATTTCAATTCCTAGTTGTCTCTTGACCAATACACTTTTTTTTAAGTTCTCCAGATTATTCTAATGTTCAGCCAGGTTTGAGAACTCCTAACAAAATGTTTGATGAATAAGGGAAGGATAAATATATTTTTTCTCCTATTTTTAGCTATCTTTAACCTAAGTTCTCTGTGAAAATACTTTAGCAACACCACCTTGGCAGTCAAATAGTCATTTCACAATTTTTATAGAGGATTGCATTTTAACCAAACCAGTTGTGGTTTGACCCCTGGCTATGCAGGGCTCTGTCATATTTGATGATCTGGTGCCTAGTACAGTACCAGTCACCTAGTTGGCACACAGTAAATGTTTGTTAAATAATGGTTGAACTATGTGACCCCAGGCAAGCAATTAATTTCCTCTGGGCTTCAGTTCCCTTATGGTAAAATGGAGGTTAACGTGCTGCATATATCACTTGGCTGCTGAAAGTATCAAATGAATGGGAAACATTTTTTTTTTTTGACTCTTCAACGCTACACATTAAAGTGGCATCATTAACTTCCATTGCCTTTCCAGTGCTTCAGAGGCTCCTCTCCTTATTTAAAAAAATAAAAAAAAGTCAGGCAAAAAGAAAAGTCCTACAAATAAACCAATGGGAAGAAGGGGACAGCTCATCATAAACATCAAGGTGAGAAAGAGACTTCCATAGAGTGACAATGAAAAGATACTGCAAGTCAAGACAACTGTAACACCACAATCTGGCAGAAACTGCATTTAATCTCTACTCACAAAAACAGACTTGGCAAAAGAAGACACATACCCAAAATACACCCTGCAGAAGTTACCAGGAGCTTAACTTCACCTCTAAGCCATCTGGAAAAGGATTCATTAGAAGCATTTTATGAGGCATAATTAGATCTCATGACTTGGGAAGTGGGAGGACAAAAAGCACATCACATGATATTACAGAGCAAATGGCCACCAACAAGATGGAATACTTACTCGCGCGGTAGCTCTCCTAGTCTAAAAAGTGGTGGCTCTGCTTTTTCTGCCGAAAACATTTTCTGCCACAGAAGAGGACTTTTTTCTAGTTTTCATACCTGTCTTCCAGTCTTACCCAGAGTCGCTCTTTCTTTCCAATAATTCCACTCTAAAAAGAGCTGCCTAATACTAATCTTTTCCTTTTCTTTCCCAATCCAATCCTTGTGTTGCAACCTTAAAAATTTCCAACTCTTCCTCTTTACTATTTTACTAAAATTTACCTCAAATTTACCTCCATTGTTTGTGCTTCAACACGACAACCAAATTCTAGGAGAGATCTGTCAAAGCTTAGTCTTCATAATTCCCTTCAGATGGAATATTAAAAACAAAAATAGTTCAGCTACTTGAGCTAGCCGACATTCAATTGCCCTTCCCAATTTCTCATTTTTATCTTCTAATTTTCATTAGCCCTAAAAGATAAAAGGAAACACAAAAATGAACATACTACCTTCTCACATACTTTTGAGACAAAGAGATCACTTGCACCTAACTACACAAGTAGCTGCTACCTTGCTCAAAGTACTATCCATAGCACAAACACTGGAGTGACCAAATGACACTCTGCTCTCAACTCCAATCGCCATTTAATTCCATGTGAGTTACTGGATATGAATCTAAAATCATCATGAAAGATGTTAAGGGTAGCAGAGAACTGGGACTCCAAGAAAAAGGAAAATTATTTAAATGTACGATCCATCTCCTGTGCCCAGCTGGTCACAGAAAGCACTTTCCTCAAACATTCTAGGAACTGGATCTACCACCTTCAAACACTCACCTAGCATTCAAGCCAATACTCAAGTTGTGCAAGTTAGCTCATCCTCTTCAAGCTGGGTAAATTTTCCTAAATTACAGCAGTTGCTCAATTTCTTCAGTTTGTATCATTATCAGAATCATCAAACAGCAATCCAGCCATTTTCCAGGAAGACATGCAAGTCCTGAACTAAGTCTTCCTTAATTCCATATGTCAGATTTTTCTCCGACAGATGTGGAAAATATCAGCTTTTATTACCACTCGGCAGTTAAGTCCCCACATATTGTCCCTACCTGCAAAGAACACTAACGCAAAGCAAAAAGAATAATATTGTTGACGTACTATCAGTGCTGTAAGCACAGAAAAAGGCAAGAAATGGTGTCTGAAAAAACATTAATCTCCAAATCATTACTCACAGTTCTCAACTTTTGTGTAAAAAGTTCTAGATATTAAATACTAAAACACCAACCTAGATATAAAAAAGGTCTGGATCTCAGCCCTCCTAACTCAGGGGCTAGCCTGGTTCAACTACAGACTCAATCTCTCAAATTCCTCACCTGTTAAAATGGAGCTAGCACCTCTTCTACCTCTCTCATAAGGCTATTTTGAGGAATGAGGATTCACAGAAGGATTATGGATAAAGCACCATGCTATGCAGGAATACTGTACGTTTACAGGAAGGCAGCTTTACTGAAGAGGAAGGATCCTGAAATTTGCAGGGAGACACATCTGGGTTCAAATCCTGTCTGTGTTCCTACTAGCTGCTCCCATGTGTAACGAGATTCTTGGGCCTCAGCTTCATTGTCTTCCAGGTGAGAACGATATTACCTCAGAAGGTTGTGAGGATTAAATAATACCGCACACAAAGAGCACCTGGCACATACTGCACGCAGTGAATGTTAGTGCCCTGTCATAAACAAGGTTTTTCTGCAAAAATATAATTGTCCTTTTCAGCTTTGGCCTTAGTCCAACACTAAGATTCTAGGATTCAGTTTGCACAAGGGCTTTCAAAGGTTTAGAAAGATAATCATATTATGCAGAAAATATTTTGTTTTGGAACGGCAACTAGACTCTTAAGGTCAAAACAAAACTGAGAATGAGCTTTACTTCACTGAAAAGCACATGATTATCAACCAAGCACAATTAGTGCTTTTTACATTTCATATAAACAAACCACAAGCTGTTGCTAAAACCCATTGACCAAGCACATGACCTACCATCTAAAGTATCATTCTGAGTTCACTTTTTCTCTCAAATTCTGCAGAACATAACGAACGTGAAAAGCATCTAGATTTTGGAGTGTAAAAGCCCCCTTGCAGCCTGGAGGGCCATCAATCATAAAGCCCTTATTTCATCGCCAAGCTTAGCTGTCCAGAAGTTCAGATAAGTCACTAGGTAGCAAAGGGGCGCTTTCGTATGTTAAATTAAAGCCACAAACATGGCTGCTCCCAAAGGGAGATAATGTGTCTGAAAAAAAGAATTACCTCTTCCCATTTCCCCAGCCTCAGTTAGGAGGTTGACAGTAATGCCTCCTTAGCAATGGGAGTTTCCACTGCAGGAAAGGACTCCGATCCATTCGTGCCAGTTCTGAACGCACCACCTCCCCTGCTAGGTGGACAGACCCCAGGCGGATTTTGACCTTGCAAGAAATGCAAATGCAATTTTGGATTGCAGAAGCCAGGCGTCCCCGACCTTACCCCTGCTGGAGTTTCCGACCGTCTCGGCTCCACCAGCCACCCCGCGCTCCGACGCCAACACCGCCAGGACCAGCAGCCGCAGGAGCCCCATAGCTGCCTGGGCTGGGCCAGGCCAATGCCAAGGTCGGGGAGGGAGGCGGGTGTGCGCGCCGGCGTCCCGCGACCTCGCCCGCGCTACCTCGGGGCGCTCGCGCCGGGTGCCATCGCCCGCCGGGTGCACCCGCCAGCCCCGCTGTCGCCCGCGTGAGCCCGGGCCCCAGCGACAGCTCTCCTCTTCCGGCACTTCAGCCCGGCGCGCTTCCCCGCACCGCGTCCCCGGCCACTCCG
>NW_007733192.1:37642-43869 GCF_000696425.1 Galeopterus variegatus | reverse complement strand
AAAGTTAAAAAAGATTTTTTTTTTCCTTTTTGTCTTTTTTACTGGCCGGTAACGGGATTGCAACCCTCGGTGTTGCGCCCACGCCACGCTCAGCCAGTGAGCGGGAACCGGTCACCACATGGGATCCAAACCCTCGGCGGGAGCGCCACTGCGCTCCCAAGCAGCGCACTCTCCAGTGCGCCACCGGGCCGGCCCAAAAAAGATTTTTTTTGAAGACCAAAGAATAAAAATTGGCAAAGGACACGAATAGCAAACTTCATACAAAAAAGAAATACAAGTGGCCAATAAACACATGAAAATAGTTCAGTCTCACTAGTATACAAAAAAATTAAATTAACAAACTAAAAGGTAAATATTTTAAAAGAATAAGAACAACCAGTGTGGATGAAAGAGCTCAGAAGGCATTCTCAGATAGAGCTAGTGGGAGCGTAACTTGATATAACTTTATTTATAGCGTAATCTGCATCAAATTTTTTTAAAACCTTATTTTCATAGCTTCGATATAATAATTCCACTTTTAGATTTAAGTATGTAATTAGATACTCATATAAAAATTAGTGTACACAATGTTTATCAAGGTGTTTTTATAAGAGCAAAAACATCTAAAACAACCTAAATGCCCAATGATAAATAATTAGTTAAATAATCTATGAAACATCAATGTAATAGAATCCCGTGTGTCCCTTTATTTATGTTTTAAAAGGCAACTGATTAATTTTGAAGTATTTATGAAAAGGCAACTTACAAAGGAATAAATATATACAGTACAAGGCTTATTTTGTTTTCTTTTAAAATATACATTCATGGTTATGTGCATAGAAAGATGGGTTGAAAAGACATATATCAAAATGTTTTAAATAGTTATCTCCAGATGGTTGAATTAAGAGTGATTTTCTTTTTTTTTTTTTTTTTCCTTTTTTTGTCTTTTTTCGTGACCGGCAATGGATCGCAACCCTCAGTGTCTCGCCTGTACCGGACCGGGACGGCAACGGGATTGCAACCCTCGGTGTTGCGCCCTCACCTCGCTCAGCCAGTGAGCAGCCGGTCTGTATGTGGGATCCGAACCCTCTGCGGGAGTGCCGAAATGTGAGTGACATGAAATGCTTTTCATGATATAGCGCCTGTCTACCTTTCCAGGTTCTTGCTGCAAGTAAAACCAAACTCCTCTATGCTGGCCACACAATTAATTTCAATTCCCTGATCTAGCCCCATTCTCACCCCTTCCTACCTGTGCGTTGCAGTTCCCCATGCCTACTGCTGACAGACCTGTCAGCAATCTGAAGAAGGGCTCAATACCTTAGCTCCCAGATACTGACAGCTCGGGAGGATGATTGGCTGGGATTCCTTGCTCATGTTAGAGTACCACTGGAGTCCTGAGAAGCAAGCAGGCTCAGAGGCTTTGCAGATGAGCTTGTTTTTCCTAGGTATTGAAAGGAAATGCAGGAACTGAAAAGATTCCCAAATCCAAGATATGCATAACTACGGCCTTAAAGTCTGTCTAAAATTTAGAAAAGAAAGAAAGGAAGGAAGAGAGGGAAGGAAGGAGAAAGGGAGGGAGAAAGGGAAGGGAGAAAACCCATCCTAGCTTTTTGATTAAACCCCACACCTTAAAAGGAGATGAGAGCGGTAATCCAGGGGCAAGGCAGGAATGATTATGTGAAACTCGCCCATTTATCCTTTCCCACTCTAATCTCACCTGCATTCTCTATTTTTTAACTTTTATGCTCTTCCCATGGGTAGTAATTTCCATTATTTTGACTGCTCATTAAATTAAATTCAATAAATCCTTGTTTAGTAACTATTATATGGAAAGTATTGTTAGGAAATTCATTCATTTGGTCCATACATATGCATTCAGTGGCCTCTGTGTGCCAGGCTAGGTGATAGGTACTGAAAATAAGGAAACAAAATATTTCCTGGCTGCAAGTAGCTCATGGTCTAGTGAGTGATTTTGAGTCATGTATGAATAATTGAACCTCAGTATGCAAAAGTGCTGTAACAGAAATATAAAGAATGATTGTGGTAAAGATTGGGAGCAATTAACCTACTGTCAGGGTTCAGGAAAGGTTTTACAAAGAAAGAGGTGTCTTCGGTATGGTTTGAGAGCTGACAAATACCAAAGGAACTAATTGGAGGTGTGGATGCAAGCATGAGTATTTCATGCAAGGAAGAGAGAATTATATGTGTTTTATACGGGTTGCACAGAAGTGTGAAACAATAGAGCATATTTAAGGAATTGCAAGGAGTCTAGTGTAACAAATGCTTATTTATAGTGTTTCAGCCCAGTGCTTGAAATATTTTATTTTTTAAATTAATTAATTTATTTTTAAATTGACATGATATATTGATTGTACATATTTATGGGGTAGAAGGTTATATTTCAATACATGTATACAGTGTGTGCTGATCAAATTAGGGTAATTAGCATATTCATTATCAAAAATGTATCATTTCGGGCCGGCCCGTTGGCGCACTGGATAGTGCGCCGCTTGGGAAGCGCGGCGGCGCTCCCGCCCGAGGGTTCGGATCCCACATACGGACCGGCTCCCGCTCACTGACTGAGCGAGGCTCGGGAGCAACACCGAGGCTTGCAATCCCGTTGCCGGTCCCCGGTCCGGTACGGGGGTAACACTGAGGGTTGCGATCCGTTGCCGGAAACGGAAAAAAGACAAAAAAAAAAAAAAAATGTATCATTTCTTTGTGATGAGATCATTTGAGCTCCTCTCTTCTAGCCAATTGAGAACATACTCTTAATTATTGGTAATTATAGATGCCTACCACTACTATAGATCACTAGAACTTATTTTTCCTATCTAGGTGATTTTATATCCATTAACCAACCTTCTCCTACCCACCCTCCCTCCTCTTCTTCCCAGCGTCTAGTAACCACAATGCTTGAAATATGTTAGATGCTTAATAAACTGTGCCCGAGTAAACAATAAAGGTAGTTAAAGGTCTAGAATGTCAAGTTAAAAAGTTGTCAAAAAACTAAAGTACTTACCATGAGATTGGCTGTGCGTTGGTAATTGCTGAAGCTGGATAACAGGTACATGAAGGTTCACTATACTCTCCACTTTTGCATATGTTTTAAACTTTTAATAGTATAAAGTTTAAAAGACAGTACTTTCCAAAATTATGTGTTTAAAAGATGAGATATACAATACTGAGTTCCTGCTCTTAAAAATACAAGATCCTGTAATATTGTAAAACATGTATTTAGTCTTCGTTCTGGTTCCTGTCCTTTTCTTGGCATACAACTCCTAAAATCCTTAGAATCTCCAGAGTGCTGTCTTTATATGCTAATGATTGACTGATGGTTGGCAGCCCCTAGGTAGCTTCAGGATGGGGATAGTCACCCATCCTGAAGACCAAGGCAGGGACTTTCAGTCCCACTCTCCATCCTCTGGGGAGGGGAGAGGGGCTGAAGGTTAAGTTGATCACTAATAGCCAATGATTTAATCAATCATGCATATGTGATGAAGCCTTTATGAAAACCAGAGGGGCAGCATTCAGAGAGCTTCCAGATAGCTGAACACATGAAGGTTCCTGGAGAGTGGCGAGCCCAGAGAAGGCATGGAAGCTTTGCACCCCTTCCCCCATGCCTGGTTCTATGCATCTCTCCATCTGTATCCTTTGTAATATCCTTTATGCTAAACTACAAGCATAATTAAGAGCTTCCCTGAGTTCTGTGAGCTGCTCAAGCAAATTAATCGAGCCTAAAGAGGGGGGAGGGGCTTGTAGAAACCTCAACTTATAGCTGGTCATTCACAAGCACAGGTAAAACAACCTGGGGTTTGCATCTGGTGTCTGAAGTGGGGGTGGGGATAGTCTCAAGGGACTGAGCAGTACTGTGGGATCTGACACTATCTACAGGTATATAGTATTGGAATTGAATTAAAGGACACCCAGCTGGTGTCCACTGCAGAATTGCTTGGTACATGGGGGAAAAACCCACTCATTTGGTCTCAGAACTAGGTCTTCTGTGATGATTGTTACTGAGTAAGAACATAGGAAAAAATACATCGGGCTGTGTGTGTGTTTTCCTCACTCACATCCAATTGGGTATGCAAGAGAAACAAATGAAAAGTCATCTGGAAAAGTGTCAAAATCGTGAAAGGGAAAAAGAAGAGGTCCATGCGGACTCTAGTAATTCACAAAATTTACATGAAAAGGGTAAAACTTAAAAAGGTAGTGTACAAATTAAACAGCAGGAAAGAATTGCTGTGAGAAAGATCAAGAATGAGGAAAGAGCTAGACCAGTGGTTCTCAATTGGGGGCAATTTTGCCACACACCCCACCCCTGGGACATTTTGGAAATATCTGGAGATAGTTCGTGTTGTCACAACCGGAGTGGGGGAGTTGTTACTGGCATCTAATGGGTAGAAAACAGAGATGCTACTCAACATCCTACAATGAACAGGACAGAACCTCACAACAAAGTGCCGCTGTTGAGAAATCCTGAGCTAGACACAAGACTGTATTTGGCAGATGGTTTATTCCTAAAGTCCACAGCTTCAAGAGACTCATAAATCCCTTAAAAATGTATGCAAAGTTTTGAGAGTCTGGTCTCAGAAAGGGTCCACAGCTTTTATCTTGTTACCAGCCGTGTCCAGGTCCGCTCAGAAACAAAAGACTCATCAATCCCAGATGCTTGTGCGAGGCAGAAAGTTTATTATGACACATCTGAGGAGACAGACTAGAACTGTCTCCCTGCTTTAGGGTTTGCGGGGGGTGGGTGTGAAAGAGGATCTGAGAGAATGGGATGTGGGAAATGAAAAGCAGGAGGGAGGGGGACGTGCAAGGGGCCAGGTGCAGTCTCACCAAGATTCGCCTGGTTTCTGCTCCTGTCCTTCTTGTTATCTCATGGTCCTGCTGGAGGAGTTTAATCAGCATCACTTTACTGAGAGAATGGGATGTGGGAAATGAAAAGCAGGAGGGAGGGGGACGTGCAAGGGGCCAGGTGAAGTCTCACCAAGATTCGCCTGGTTTCTGCTCCTGTCCTTCTTGTTATCTCATGGTCCTGCTGGAGGAGTTTAATCAGCATCACTTTATTGATGTCATCCTTGGTTTCCCTTAGATAGTATGTACAAATCTGCAGCTTCAGACTGACTAGAAAACAACTTTACATTCATGTAAATAATGTCATCTTGCCCCATAATCAAGGTTCAAAATAACAAATAACCATGAGAAAGGGGGGAACTCAAAGAAATACATACTAAGAAAAAATATGTGTCCTTTTAAAATCTTTCAGAGCTGTTTTAGGTCCCAAAATGGCTTCAGTCCTGCTCACTTCAATAATCTGATTCTTAAAGGGGTCTATGGCCAAATGAGGCCAAAGGACCCCAGAAAAACCAAAGGTTCAGGGTTGTGGGTAAAGCAGAGGATTATTACACACAGCAAAGTACAGGGAGCTGAGGCTGGATGTGTTTGCTGTAGCCGGATTGTAGTGAACCTTGAAAACCAGGCAGACATGGCTGGACATCAACCTGAGGAGGAGGGAGGGGGGTGTGCAAGGCGGCACTCAAAGCCTGTAAGGAAGATAATGATAGGACAAAAGCTGTGTCATAATACGAGTTGTCTCCTCTACTCCAGGTGCCCAAGTTCTCTTCAGTCAAGCTGCAAATTTTAGAATTCTCCTTTAGTGGGCTAAACTATATCGTCAGTCACAAATCCATATTAATTTTTCCTTCAAAAATATCTTTTAGGGGCCGGCCCCATGGCTCACTCAGGAGAGTGCGGTGCTGGTAACTCTGAGGCTGCGGGTTCGGATCCTATATAGGGATGGCCGGTGTGCTCACTGGCTGAACGTGGTGCAGACCACACCATGCTGAGGGTTGCGGTCCCCTTACCAGTCAAAAAAGGAAAAAAAAAAAATATATATATATATATATCGTCAGTCACAAATCCATATTAATTTTTCCTTCAAAAATATCTTTTAGGGGCCGGCCCCGTGGCTCACTCAGGAGAGTGCGGCGCTGGTAACTCTGAGGCTGTGGGTTCGGATCCTATATAGGGATGGCCGGTGCGCTCACTGGCTGAACGTGGTGCAGACCACACCATGCTGAGGGTTGTGGTCCCCTTACCGGTCAAAAAAGGAAAAAAAAATATATATATATATATATATATATGTATATATCTTTTAGTCCTTTCTTCCTCTTATCAGGGTCAACACCCTAGCTCAGGCCCAGCTCATCTCAATCTTCAACAACTGCAGAACCCACCTCCTA
>NW_007733192.1:35346-36125 GCF_000696425.1 Galeopterus variegatus | reverse complement strand
AAAGCAGGCACCCAGTCTGCACTTGTAGAGGCCCCCGGCGCCCTAAGGCAAGAGAGGCACTTTCATCCAGCCCTTCCTGCCTGGTGAATTTTAATTTGAATTTGTTGAATTTTGCTGTGGATATGTTTTGTGGTCCACCTGGAAAGCAAAAGCAACGGACAATAAGTATTCAAGATGATGTTGAAAAATAAATACATGAGAGGGTAGGAGAAACCTCTGGGAAAAAAAAACAAAAAACAAAACAAAAACAAACAAAACAAACAAACCCCCCAACCCAGCAGATCAACAATCTCCGTAAAGTGTTAAACACCTGACAACCTCCCAAAGCGACTGGATCCCCCACCCCCAGAAGAGGTGCAGCCAGTTCTTCCCCACGTCTAGCCAGTGTAAATGAAGCTAGCCTCAGAAAAGTCCCACCCCTTCATCGAGGGGCGTGGTTCTCCCTGGCACCACCCCTTCCAAGAACGCAGCCCTCTGATTGGCCAGGACGCGTACTAAGGGCTCCCCAGTTGGCGCGGGAGCGGCTGCTCGAGCGTCTCTTTGCGTGCGGGGGAAACATGGCGGACCGGCTCACACAGCTGCAGGACGCAGTGAACTCGGTGAGGAATTTCATTCGATTAGCCTGTCTTTCCCTTTTCTGAGGTGTAACGAAGGAAGAAAGGGGCCCAAGAGACAAAACTTGGAAGTGGGGAGCTGTCAGAGGCAGGGCTTCAGCAAAACGCGCTCCTGGGGCGGCGGCAGACGCCACCGCGAACTCGGCGGTTTGAGGCCGTCTGGCG
>NW_007733192.1:31963-33611 GCF_000696425.1 Galeopterus variegatus | reverse complement strand
TTGTAATGATGCTGCTAGATAGAAACGTTATTTTAGGGAAAATTTTGCATATTCATACATGCCTTGGAACTAGGAGGATGGTAAGGACAAAGTGAATAAATATGGCCTTATCTCCAGGTTAAGCATGCTGATAATTGGATTTTGGAGAGAAACCTTTAGGTTAACTAGTGTGAGTGTCTTTGTAAGCACTATCATGTTTACAAAGAGATACTCCTTAAGGAGATTAGATAGATGTCATACTCAAGAGATATTTAAATAATGCAAAAACAGTATGTGGTTAGGGAGTTACAATGAAAGAGTGTTTTCAGCTGTAAGTGCTGAAGTAAATTGGAATATAGAGTGATATGAACTAAAATAGGGGGAATCTTCTTAGCATTTATCCTCGTTGTAATTAATTATTTGTATAAAACTATTAACATTTGTTTTACCCTGTGAAATCTCTGTGAGTGCAGAAGCTATGTCATGTTCACTATATCTCTATGTTTATATACAATGCATGTTACATAGTTGATTTTCAGTAAATATTTTTAAATAAATGGATCTTGAAAGCTTTTGAAGGACAGAACAGATAGCCACTGTGTTGAATATTTTTTCTGTGTATTTTCTCTTTCTCATGACAATGTTGGAATATGAGAATGTTCTCTATTTTAAAATGAAAAAAAAAANGGCGGTTTGAGGCCGTCTGGCGGGCGGTTCGGCGAGCTGCGGAGGGGCAGCCTCTTTCTCCGGAGGGTCCGTGGAGGATCCCTCCTTCCTCCAGCACGCCACCAGGACTTTCAGGGAGCACGGTCCTGTCATGTTCTATGAGGACAGTTTTATTTTCTTGTCAGCGCTGTTAATGAGAGCGTTCCTCTTTTGGTGGGGCTTGGTGGGAGAAGCCGCGACAGCTTTTGTTTTTTGTTTTGTTTTTTTCCGTATCGATTTTAAGCCACCGAGAGGAATGCGTGCTCTGGATGATTGGATCTTTGTCATTACATGTGAGCCGAGAGTGTGCCTTCGCCCGCGCGTTCGGGTCGGGGCGGGAGTGCTGGGAGGTGAGAAGTTTTGTCTCCTATTAATTCCTTCCTGCAGGCCGAGCGTTCGTGCCGTCTCGGAGAGCTGGTATCTTTAGTGAATCTTCTAGTCTTCGTATATCTTTCCATTTATTTAACTCTTCTTTAACGTCTCCCCCAAAATCTGCCTCCAGTGTAAGGTCAGGTCTTGTAAGTGGCTCCCGTAACTTTGTTTCTTCGGGTTATCCTATGCCTGAGTCGAAAGCAAATGCAAGCCAAGGCACACGTGTACTTGTTACCAGTATGCTTCCTGCAAAACCGAAGCACCTGGTCCCCTTGCCGGTTTTGTTCTCAGGGGAAGCTAATAACTTGGCGTTCTTGTTAATACATCAATCCTTGTACACTTGACGAGTGTGAGTCTACTTGTGAAAAACTGATCTACGCTATGTGACTAAAGTAGGAGCTTTGAAGGCTGAGAGGATCTGCATAAATGTTGATGAATTCACCAAGATAAATTCTACCTTGTAGTGACTTGTCTGGGCTGCCAGCCAACCTCCCTTAGGGAGATGCTCCTTTAAAGTTTTACAAAATCAAATTGTAATGATGCTGCTAGATAGAAACGTTATTTTAGGGAAAATTTTGCATATTCATACATG
>NW_007733192.1:2268-30895 GCF_000696425.1 Galeopterus variegatus | reverse complement strand
GATTTTCAGTAAATATTTTTAAATAAATGGATCTTGAAAGCTTTTGAAGGACAGAACAGATAGCCACTGTGTTGAATATTTTTTCTGTGTATTTTCTCTTTCTCATGACAATGTTGGAATATGAGAATGTTCTCTATTTTAAAATGAAAAAAAAAAAAAAGAAAAAAGCTACTCAGATTAATAAAACCAGGTTTAGAATCTGGGTTTTGTATAGCTTCTGAGCACTTACTGCTCCATTTCAAGTAGCAAAATATGAGCAAAGCCATTTAGTCGTAAATGAATTTATGACTAGACTAGTCAGGTAAATATGAGAGAATAGTGGGAAATGAATAACTAGAGTTTACTTAGATTATTGAAAGCTTTGAAATAGCCTGAGTTGTAGATTTATCTAGAAGACCATGGTGGAGTAAGCTCAAATTTTTTTGAACAGGGTAAAATAGTGAACTAGAAAACAGTAAGGAGACTATTGTAATAATTCTGGTGTGAGATAATTGGTTGAACTAAGGCAGCAACAATAATGATAGAAGGAAAGAAGAAAGATTTGTAATATTGGCAGGATTTGAAGATGAAAGGAAATCGAGACTATGAAGTTAGACTGGTTGACTAGGAGACTCAATACAAATTAGATATTAAACAGAGGAAACAGTTAACTTTGAGTTCTGTCATTGAAATAAGGGCAGAGAAACTCAGTGGAAATGGTTATTCACTGATTGGAAATAGGAATTGAGGTTTAAGAGGTCAGGACTAGAGAGAGAAGTTTGTGGGGATGATAAGGGGGTATTTAGTTTGGAGATGGTAAGAAATTGGTATTCTCAATCTTCAAAACTGCTTAAGGAATACTTCTAGGAGTTTATAACTTCTCTTGAGAAAGGTATTTCTGGTAACTTAAAGTAACTTTTCTAGCAGTCCTTTTCCTATTATTTCTTTACACTTGTAACTACTCCACTCTCAGAAAAGGAATTATATACTTTGTACATGGGTAACACATTTTTTATTAAATCTGGGGCCATACTGATTTATTAAGAATTATTCCTTTCTGTTTTATGCCCTTACTCAGAGATCATTGTTACAGAAACTTATTGCCATTACCAATAAAATCCTTAAAACTAAAAAATGTTTTCTATCCTTGACATGTTTTCTTTGGCCCAAGCTTGCAGATCAGTTTTGCAATGCCATTGGTGTGTTGCAGCAATGTGGTCCTCCTGCCTCTTTTAATAATATTCAGACAGCAATTAACAAAGACCAGCCAGCTAATCCTACAGAAGGTAAGTAGGTTTTCTTGGTTTCTCTTAGTTTCTCTCACATTTTTTGTAATCCTTTAAAATTATTTTTGAGAAATTTGACTTATTTATGGCTTTCTAAACATGTTAAAATTATTAAAATTGTTTTTTGAGGATATTACTACAAGTTTTGTTATGAAAGAGATGAGTTTATACAGTCAATTCACATAACATCTTATAATTCTATTCATGTCAAATAAGATTGTTACTCCTTTAGAGGAGAACTTGTATAAATTTAGCTTAATTTTACTTGAGGGACCTTAATAAAGTAGGCATCCCATTTACAAATTCCTTTATTCAAGTGACCACCATACTGTCCAAATAATGGAAATGACATACGTTATGCTTAATTTCCATTTCTAGCTAAATTTGTAATGGGATTGGTGTGTTAAAATTGTACTTTAATCTTTAGAATCGTTAGATAAGACTTAGATTAGGTTAGGATTAGATTAGATTAGAATATTAATGCATAAAAAGTTATGTGAACTTTTCCATTTTCATTAACTTAAAATTTAATTCGTTTCTGAAAACTTGAAGTTCTCTAATATCCTAATTTAGTAATATCTTTCTTTAGAGTATGCCCAGCTTTTTGCAGCACTGATTGCACGAACAGCAAAAGACATTGATGTTTTGATAGATTCTTTACCCAGTGAAGAATCTACAGCTGCTTTACAGGTAAAAATCTCTTTTCCTTGAGAATTTTATTAGTAATAGAGAATTTTTAATTAAAGGAGGTGGATTTAATACCTTTTGTCTTTGTTCATTGTGTTGCTAGTTAACAAAGTAGCTGAGACTGAGTAATTTATAAAGAACAGAAATTTATTTTCTCACAGTTCTGGAGGCTGGGAAATCCTAGTTCAACGTGTTGGCATCTATTGAGGTCCTTCTTGCTATGTCCTCACATTGTGGAAGAGCAAGAGAGCAAGTGCTCCCCCTTCAACCTCAAGACCTTTTATAAGGGCCCTAATCCGATCTGTGAAGTCTCCACCCTTGTGACTTAATTACCTCTTAAAGGCCCCATCTCTTAATACTATCACGTTAGGGATTGGGTTTTAACCTGTGAATTTTGAAGGAGACAAAGACATTCAAACCATAGCACCTCACCCTTGTGACTTAATTACCTCTTAAAGGCCCCATCTCTTAATACTATCACGTTAGGGATTTGGTTTTAACCTGTGAATTTTGAAGGAGACAAAGACATTCAAACCATAGCACCTTTGGTATAATATTCAAAGTTTCTCTAAGTTTGAAGATCAAAGTTTTATTAATTGTGAACTCATATAATCTATTAAAGATTTTGCTGAATAGTTGTCCAATTTCAAGTTATAAGGACATCTCCTATTTTCCTCAGTTTGTCTCTTTTCCTAGCAAAGACTGAGAGGAGGTGGCATTCTGGATGTGGAATAGAATAACAGTGTCCAACAGCAGTGTAGAGTAACGTATATACTTAGGAATCACTAATTGAAAATTCCTTCTTTTTAATAATTTATACAGGGAAAATTCATAAAAGTTTTCTGCTTTTTAGAATTTCTGCTTCTGAAAAATGTATCACAGTATTTCAAAATAAATATCTCTATTGTAGTTTCTTTTCTTCTCAACTCAAACGGTTTTAAAATTTGTGTTTTATAAAGGCTGCTAGCTTATATAAGCTAGAGGAAGAAAACCATGAAGCTGCTACGTGTCTGGAGGATGTTGTTTATCGAGGGGACATGCTTCTGGAAAAGATCCAAAGTGCACTTGCTGACATTGCACAGTCACAGCTGAAGACAAGAAGTGGTACCCATAGCCAGTCTCTTCCAGACTCATAGCACCAGTGAATAAATACCGTGTGGCTGAGAAAAGAACTGTTTCAAAGCCATTAAGAATTCTGCATCAAATTTAGATGTAAGCCTTACCAACAGTTACAGAAACATTAATACTATGATGTGTGTTACCTTTTTAGCTATTTTTAATAGTCTTCTATTTTCACTCTTGATAAATAAGCTTTTAAAATTGTGATTTAACCACC
Source organism: Galeopterus variegatus (assembly GCF_000696425.1). NCBI lineage: Eukaryota > Metazoa > Chordata > Mammalia > Dermoptera > Cynocephalidae > Galeopterus > Galeopterus variegatus. Next base: position 27,607 of record NW_007733192.1, on the reverse strand, counting down.
TTTAAATTATCATTGTATCATTTTTTATCTGAGTGAATTTCAATATCTGATCTATAATCATTAATGATCATAATATAAACAGAGAGATATACTGTAAAACTGTATTGTGACATAATTTCTGTCTTTATTTTTGTCATATTTTTGCAATCCTTTTATAAATCAAAACATCCCTTGAGCCAGAGAAGTGGTAAGTGCAGAGATTTGGGACATTTCAAATTAGGTTGGTGTCCTTCTTCCTCTTTAGAGGTGGCATTGTATAAATTTGGAGCTTTGAACAGGCAAGTTTCTGAAAGTGTGTTGCTTTTAAACACATAAGAAAGAGTGTGGCTAGGTGAGAGTAGGTCACTTTTATGTAAACCTTTTCCTCTTTCAGAACCTCATACCCTTTCTAGTTCATCTCCACATTTGTTTTTACAAAGAAATCCTCTTTTTGAAATTTCTGTGCTATTGGAAAAATTTTTTTCTTCATTCTGAATGATTTTTTCCCATATATTTTTACCTGCTTGTTAAAAAAAAAAAATGCTTCTTAATTTCCTTGTCATTACAGTGAAGTATGTTTCCTGAATCGATTCTTTCTCATTTTCTTTATTAGAATGTGCTGTCTTCTGATCTTATTAATCTCTCAACTTTTATAGCTGTGCTCTAATCAGACCAGAACATGCTTCTGCTACATTAGTTACTTTTATACTGTTTTCTCCATTTTACCTCAGTTTGTTATTGCTAACGTTTGTGTCAGCATTATCAGCTATAGTTACTCGTGTAACTCTTGGATCTCCTTATATCCACTGATTATCTCCACTGGAAAGCTGGAGTTGAAATGTCTTTTACATTGCAACTGATTCTATCACCTCAGGCTGCATTTTTCAGAATATCCTGAGCTACATTTGCTGCAATCTGTTGCTATTCACAGTTTAAGTTTCTGGAGAAAGCTCAAGAACAATAGAACATTTTGCCTGGTATTTCCATCAAAATCAAGCATTTCCTCAATTCTTGAAAAAATACTTTGTTTCAAAGTTCAGGAGCACCAGCATTAGCTGCCACAGTTGCAGCAATTTATTGGCTAGTCATAGATATTTTTGAACTTTAATTTTTTTATGTGTATTGTCATTGAAGTCTAATAAAAACACTTTGCTATCACATTTGTCATAAATCTGTACCTGCTATTATAGTTATTGGGGGAGAGCATATTTGATCAGAAAACAATTTTTCAAAGTATATAAGTGTTATAAAGAAGTCACAAAGGTAATAATGAGAAGAAAAAGTCATTTTCATCTAGATTAAAGGAAGGCTTAGGGAGAGCATATTTGATCAGAAAACAATTTTTCAAAGTATATAAGTGTTATAAAGAAGTCACGAAGGTAATAATGAGAAGAAAAAGTCATTTTCATCTAGATTAAAGGAAGGCTTGACATTAAGAAACACAAAACTCTGAGGGAGGGGAAGCTTTCCCTTTAATTGGTGGAGCTCTGGGACCAAGAAATTAAAACAAACTGCCATTGCTTTTTTTCACTCTGTTCTCCCACTGCTTGGTGTGGATGCAGCCATAGTCATTAGATAACATGCAGCATAGCCTCTACAGCCCCGGCTTTTCAGCTGGAGGACTGTAAGGGTGAGCCCCAGAAAACCAGAAAGTACTAGGAGATTGTGGAGAGGGAAGAACTTGGGAAAGCGCCCCTCCCCACCCTTTAAATTTGTTTATGAGTAACTGCTCACGCTCAAGCTATACATGTGTGGCTCTTACTCTAAGTAGCAGACACTGAGAGATGAACTAAGGAGAGACTGCCAGCTAAGTCCCATATTAGTCACTGGTAGTCCTGTACTGGTCACACATCCCAGTAGCACTGTAGAGGTTTTGAAAACTGAATTGATACTGGAAACAACCTACACTATGCCAGTTGGAACTGTGGCCTGAATCTAGCTGGGTCAATCGCCTGCTAAAACAAAACAACAACAACAAAAAAATTCTGTTTACTATTAAATAAGACCCAGAAATTCATATTCAAAATGTCAAGGATACAATTCAGAATTGCTTGACATACAGATGAGTTGGAAAATCTCAGTTTGCATAGAAAAAGACAATCAGCCAACACCAAAAAGACACAGATGTTGGGATTATCTGACAAAGGCTTTCAAATAGCTATTATAAAAATTCTACACGGTGACAGTGAACACTTGAATGGAAAGAGAATGTCTCAGCAAAGAAATAGAAGATATATAGAAGAATCAAATAGAAATTTTAGAATTGAAGTATACAATAACAAACTCACTGGGTAGACAGAATAGAATGTAGGTGAAGAGGAAAGAGTCAATGAACTGGAAAATAGATCAATAGAAATTATCCAATCTGGAAAACAGAAAATGGGAAAAATGAACAAAGCCTCAGGGACCATGGGACAATAAGAAAATATCAAATATTCCTGTATGGAGAGGAGAAAGTGCAGGGCTAAAAATACATTTGAATAAATGGGTGAAAGACATACACATTCAAGAAGCTCAACAAACCACCACCAAAAAAATGCTGAAAAAATCTACACCAATACATTTCATAATCAAATTTCTGAAAGGTAAAGAAAAAAATATTCAAAGCAGTCTAGAAAAATAACACATTGCCTTTAGGGGAACAATGATTAAAATGACAGTAGATTTCTCACCAGAAACCACAGAGGTCAGAAGAAAGTGGCACATTTAAGTGGTAAAGGAAAATAACTGTCAACCCAGAATCTTATCCAGAGAAAATATCCTTCAGAAATGAAGAGGAAATCAAGACACTTTTCAAATGAAGGAAAACTAAAAATTTATCATCAGCAGACCTCTAAAAGAATTGTTTAAAGGAAGCCTTTCAAAATAAAGAGAAACGTAACCAGAAGGAAACTTGGAATAACAGGAATAAAGCAAACCCAAAGGGCTGGCTGGTTAGCTCAGTTGGTTAGAGTGTCAGTTTGTAATGCCAAAGTCAAGGGTTCAGATCCCCATACTGGCCAGCCACCCCCCGCCAAAAAAAAAAAAAGCATAATGGAAAGGATCAGTACAATAGACTTCCTCTCTTGAGGTTTTAAAAATTACATTTGATGGTTGAAAAAATATTTTAGTATTGTTTTATATGATTCTCAGTGTATTCAGAGGTAATATTCAAATCACCTAAGTCATAAAGGCAGGAGGATAAAGGAACTTTCGTGGTAAAGTTATTATATTCCACTCTAAATGGTGATGTATTGATACTAGTAGACTGTAAGAAGATAACTATTTGTATTATCCCAAAAGCAACAACTAAAACAACTAAACAGAGATATTTTCAAAAGCATCAATAAATGAAGATGGAATACTAAAAAAGTTTCAGGTTAATCACAGGAAGGCTAGAAAGGAAAACACAGAAAAATGAGAGACAGGGAATAAACCAAACAAAATTGTAATCCTAAGTCTTATCCTAACATATCAATAATTACATTAAATGTCAATAATCTAACCTGAGTTAAATCTAGATATTGGGTGAGAATCTATGACTCTTGGGATTAAAGACAGACTTTTGTTCACTAGACCTACAGTTTGGTTTGTTTTTTTGGTATTCCTTATATGAATCAAGTGAGTGTTTAATATCCTGCTTCTCTGTTTCAATTCTAGGGGCACTATGATCAATTACCCAACCCTAAAGATTTCTGTAGGTAAAACCATTTTGATTACTGCTCTGAGCCTGCCTCTAGTTATGGTAACCAAATTCTCTTTGTTTCTGGAGGTTAAATCCTTCCATTTGTCTCTTGCCACCCTTAGGTCCCATCATCTCTCTTGAATTTATTATGGTAACCAAATTCTCTTTGTTTCTGGAGGTTAAATCCTTCCATTTGTCTCTTGCCACCGTTAGGTCCCATCATCTCTCTTGAATTTATTTATTTTTATTTTTATTTTTTTGTCTTTTTCCGTGTCCGGCAACGGATCGCAACCCTCAGTGTCGCCCCCGCACCGGACCGGGACCAGCAACGGGATCGCACCCCTCGGTGTCGCTCCCGCGCCTCGCTCAGCCAGTGAGCGGAAACCGGTCTGTATGTGGGATCCGAACCCTCGGCGGGAGCGCCGCCGCACTTCCCAAGCGGCGCACCACAGCAGTGCGCCACCGGGCCGGCCCTCTCTTGAATTTAAGGAGCCAATTTCAAAGGAAACTTCTTTTACTACCGTTTCTGACTATGACAACAGCCACTAGAGTCTTTCGAGGATAATACTACTCCCCTCGCCAATGATTTTTCAAAATTCTCTGTTGAAGAGAGAGCTCTCTGGATCCTTTCAGAGGATATAAGGTGTATGTAAGTCGTATATAATAAATTCACCTCAGCATTTCTATCTCCTTGATACCATTGTCTGGATACCACTCTGTCTATTGCAAGGATGTTCTGGCATCTCACTTTCATTTAAGGTAAATCAATCTTGTGTCTAGCTATTAATTAACAAATAAGTGACTACAAGTGATAAGCACTTTACCATTGACTATCAATTACCCCAGCAATGGGGACATTCATGCCTTTTAATCTAGTCAGGTGGGAGAACAAATTCCAGATTTCCATCCTTAAGATTCTGTGTGCCTGGTATACTTCTGATACCAAAACTATCAGTAAGTTAAGCTCAATGGAATGTAGCCCTGAAACCAAGTACTCCTACAAATATTACAGGAATAAGGGATTTGATCAGGGAATTAGTACTTACACACAATGTGGGAGGACCAGGGGAAGTGAAGGACTGAAAGGAGAAAGAGCATTAAAAAACAGTCACTAACCACATTTCCCTAAAAGCAATGGCATGGAGAGACAAGTCGGAACTTGTGAGAAGCTCTGAGAATCTACGTGTGAGTGGCCACCAAAGTGCAAATGTGAACGGAAAGCTGATGAGGAGACCTTTGAAAACTGCGTATGTGGAAACCACTAGCTCTTCATTAGTCCTGAAGCCAAGTGCCAGATGGTTGCTAGGGCCTGGAGTTGTTGATATAAACTAGAAGAGAGGGGGAGGGAGCACGAGCTGAGGCCCACTGTTCACCTTTGTGTCATGTCCTTCAAGGTGTGAAGATCTTGGTATTCTGAGAGCACTAGCCTCTGCTTCATATGTCATATGAGTTCCTGTCATTGGCCCAACTCTAGCCTGGAAGTATTCAGGGAAGGGCCTTGGTAACATTAAATATACAATTACAATGCCTAAAACTATATGTACATCAGCGTGGGTACTAGATTTACAAAGTTATCAGGGTTTCTCACACCAATTTTTTTTTTTTTTTTTTTTTTTTAGATGACTGGTAAGGGGATCTTAACCCTTGACTTGGTGTTGTCAGCACCACGCTCAGCCAGTGAGCGAACCAGCCATCCCTATATGGGATCCGAACCCAGGGCCTTGGTGTTATCAGCACCACACTCTCCCGAGTGAGCCACGGGCCGGCCCTCTCACACCAATTTTTATTCCAAGTTAGTCTGCTTTGAACTTCAAAGGCCTTGATGTTCAACTCATGTTGATCAATGACCAGGTCTCAGTAGAGAGATCACAGGACAAAAGCTTTAGATAGGACTCTTAACAGCACAGTTGAATGATCCTGTGCTTAAAACTCAAATGGCTATTCATTTCCTTCAGAGTAACAGCCAACGTTCTTAAAATGGCCTATGATGTCCTAGCGTTCTCTCAAGCCCAGAAAAATGAGTTAATCCTTGAAGGAAATGACATTGAACTTGTTTCAAATTCAGCTGCTTTGATCCAGCAAGCCACAACAGTTAAAAATAAGGATATCAGAAAATTTGGGGATGATATCTGTGTCTCTGAAAAAGGAACAACAGTTTAGCAGGCTGACGAATAAGAGCTATGAGTTGTCCAGCTACAGAAACAAGCAACAGGATGATTCCCAAGACATGCTTGTGAATTTTAATGATGGAATAAAAGACCTATTCATGGAGAAAAAAAAAAAGAAAAAGAAAAACAAGTGTTACCATATCAAACCATGAGTTTTATTAGAAGAATTATATATTATGACCAAGTAGCCTTCGTATCAAGAAAACAAGAATGGTAAATACATTAGCCAAGAATGGATGATACATTAATAAACTAAAGAATAATCTTTTATATCAATAAATGCCATAAAGTAGTTATTTATAATAAACTTTTAAATGAGTTAGGAATGACGTATGTCACCTGACAATAGGTCAGCAAATGCCATGTGTAAAAGTGGATCCTGTAAAAAAGTTTTTAAAAGGTTGTTGTGGTGTCAGTTAAGTCTCAGTCAACCAAGGAGCTCACCCTCTTTGGCCCCACTTGGAAAACAGGGTGGATATGGCTATTGGATTAGGGGGTTCTCAACCCCAAAATAGATGTATTGGCAATGATGATCATCCTGCCTGGTACACAGATTTGCGAGGACTGAAAACAATGGATGTCCATGCCTTGTGCCCCCTGATCCCTCCCTCCCCATTTATCCATGTTAAGTCATTTTAAGGAGAAAAGTCCTTAGACTGAGACCACGGCCTTTCTAGTCCTGAAGGATCACAGGCTCTATGCCCTGTTGGGATTTTCTGGAAACTTCAGGAAAAAGGGAATGAAACCTTCATGGCCTTGTTGTATGAAGATGCTCAAGTTTCTATCACAACTGCTACAGTGGGGAGAAGGGGCCCCCAAATTCAGCTTGGGGTCTGAGCAAGGTAACCAGTGAGGGAACTTTGTGGCTAGGGTTTTCAGGTGGGTCTGATGCACTGTGATCATGGCTTCTACTTCAAGTGTATTACTGGAATCAGCATCCTGTATACTTGCATTCTCCTGCACACAATTGCCAGAGAGGATAGTCCCATTCAGCACATAAGAAATGTGGAAAGGTAGTAGTGTGATGTGTAAAATGCTCCCCAACTTGTCTCCCTGTCTCCTGCTCATGGGGTGCCTGACCACCGACCACAATGTTAACCTTTGCTTGAACCCTGTGCTCCTGGAAAACAGTGACAGTTAAGAAATCCTTCCATCCTATTGCATTCCAGGAAATGGCTTACTGCAAAGAACCACCGGACCTGTGGATAACCCCTTTGTTTACCTATGACAAAGCCAGATCCAGACCCTTCCAGTCCCATTCTTTGGTTCATAAATAATTAGTTGAGTGGTTTGTCCCCCTATACTAATCTGAACAAAATGCTCCCTAACTTGACTTGACCCAGATTTATGCTTCTTCCTTCTCTATAGGTCCCTGAACTTCCATCCACCCTCAGCCAGAGCAGGTATTGGAATGTGAAATAGTCCCTCCTTAACAACCCCTCACGAAGATTGATTGGCCACAAAGAAAGACACTCCCTGATCAACTGTCCCATCATGTCATCTGTTCATCTCACTCCCCACACCAGTTTTTTCTAGACTTGTTTACTCCTCCCTATAAGGTAGAAGCCCTTTTCTGCCTGATCTTTGAGATGCCTGCAGGTCTTATGGTCAGAGCATTCTCCCTGTTGCAGTAGTTTCCCTGACTCTATTGTAATAGTCCCTCTCTCCCTATTTGTCTTAGTCCATTTGGGCTGCTATAACAAAATACCATAAATTGGGTACCTTTTAAACAACAGGAATGTATTTCTCGCACTTCTGGAGACTGGAAAATCAAAAATCAAGTCCCCGGCAGATTTGGTGTCTGGTGAGGGCCCATTTTCTGGTTCATAAATGGTGTCTTCTCACTGTGTCCTCATGTGGTGAAAGAGGTGAGGGGTTATCTCTTGGGCCTCTTTTATAATGGTATTAATCCCATTCCTGAGGGCTTTATTTCCATGACCTAATCACCTCTCAAAGGACCCTCATCCTAAGACCACCACCTTGGTGTCAGACTGTGAATATAACTCACTCCATCTTGAAAGCCCTTACCACTTGCTATGTCCTTCTTGTGAACCCTGCCACAGAAGTCATACAGTAGTTAGGGGTAAGGTAGTTAGAGCAGTAGGTAGAAATGGCTTGCTGACTATAGAGAAGGGACCTAATGATTAAATACTGTTGTGATAACAGCCAGTCTGGCCTCTTGCATCATAAAACCACCAAAGACAATGATCAGTGTCATAAGTAGTGACATTAATTTGTTCTCTTAATAATTGCTACTTGGCTTTTTCCACTGCTTTGTATGAACTGCCTATACAAACTTGCACTCAACCAGGAGGTGGCATGGAGAAATTTTGCTTACCCTCCTGGGTTGTCATCAGCTCAATCCATTATGCTGTAAGTAAACTACCCTCTCAATTAGAATTCTTTGTCTTACTGCACGGAGGTGCCTGTTTCATTTTTTGGTCTCAAGATACCATCTCTGTTTAGTGGGCATTTTGCCTTTGCTCCACCATCAGACACTTGGGGAGTAGGACTTCAACACGTGAATTCTGGGTGGACACAAAAATTCAGACCATAGCACTATTGTAATAGTTTTTGCAAATAAAGTCTTTCTGTACCTGAGTCTAATTTTTGTTCTTTTTTTTTTCCCTTGACACCACTCACTTGTATAGGAAAAAGTCCCATGGACTCTCATTGCCTAGTCCTAGAGGTAAGGCTGGGTAAAAGGGGAAGAGGCACTCAGTGTCTGTGAGGTAATAAGAAATCTGTGATTCAGATGACCTCATGTGCACATTCAGAATAAAACGAATAAAGATGAATAGTAAAAACCCAACACTAAGAGGCATCACTCAGGAATCAAAGCAGAAATCATAATAGAGATTAGAACATAAATCAGAACTTCGTGAAAACAAACTATGTATAGAAACTTGTGTTCAGCTAAGACACAGAATAGGAGAAAATGCAAGTATTACCTTCCTTGTTTGTTTTAGAAAAAAAAAAAAAGCAGATAATTAATAAGCTAAGCTTCCAAATGAAAGAGAAAGAAAGAAGGAAGGAAATAAGAAAGGTAACAGTAGGAACGAAGAAAACAAGCATACCATAGAATAAACAAAGCTCTAAGTTGAGATTCAAAAAGAGTAATAAAATTGATACCTTAGGCAAGTTTGCTCAAAGAAAAAACGAGAGATGGCATAAATAAACAATATGAGTAATCAAAGAGAAGTCATACCCAAGTATTGATTTTAAAATATTGAGAAAATTTGAGTAACTTTATGCCAATAAATTTGAAATTTTTTTTTTCCTTTTTTGTCTTTTTTCATGACCGGCAACGGATCGCAACCCTCAGTGTCGCGCCCGTACCAGACCGGGACCGGCAATGAGATCGCAACCCTCGGTGTTGTTCCCGCACCTCGCTCAGCCAGTGAGCGGCCAGTCTGTATGTGGGATCCGAACCCTCGGCGGGAGCGCCACCGCGCTTCCCAAGCGGCACACTGTAGGAGTGCGCCACCGGGCCGGCCCTAAATTTGAAATTTTTGATGAAGAGACATATTCCTAGAAAAAAATAACTTCACAAACAGGCTCAAGAAGATATATAAATCATGGTCCTTTAATCTTTAAACAAATTTGATCAAGTCAAAACTCTTCACAAATAAAGCACCAAGTCTAGAGGTTTTATTGATGAGTTTTTCTAAACATTCAGTTTTTCTTTGAATTTCAATTTTACATAGAATATGAATAGAGTTTATTGCTACAATCTGACAGTGAAGTGCGAAAATAAAAATAACAATCAATGTCATTGATGAACATGGAAGAATATTAGCAAGTTTAGGGCCAAGGGTATTAACATAGTTGGATACATCACAATAAATCTGTATTCAATCTCAGGAATGCGTGGAAGTTTTAGCCTTAGAAAGTAAATTACTTTATTTTTATCAATCCTAAGATTTCCATTTTCTTTTCTTAAACATATCTTATGTTGGAATATTCAATGAGAGCTATTTTTTCCTTTCTTATTGTGTTTTACAATTGATGGAATCTTTGATTTGACAAAACATGGTAAAGTAATTTACCACACAAACAGATTCAAATAAGAATCAACATGATCATCTATTTTTTTTTTTTTTTGGTGGCTGACCACGTAAGGGAATCCAAACCCTTGACCTTGATGTTATTAGTGCCATGCTCTCCCAAGTGAGCTAACCAGCTAGCCCATGATCATTTGTCTTGATGCAAGGAAAGCATTTGATAAAATTCAACATCCATTTATGAAAAAACTCTTGGCAAAGGAGAAACAGAGAAGAATTTTTAAAGTATAAAGGGTATTTACAAAACTGTAGCAAACATACTGAAAGGTCAAATGAATTCTCTCTAAGCTTGGGAATGAGACAGGGGTGCCTGCTAAGACCACGTCTTCTCATTTTTGTGCTGGTGGTCCTCACCAACACATTTATGCAAAAAAAGAAATAAAAATTATTAGATAAAAAAGGAAACAAAACTGTTATTATTTAATAAGGATATAATTACCTAGAGAGAAAATCAAGAAGATTCCATGGATAGATTTTGGGAAGGTCGTTGGTCATGAAAACAATATGCAACATACTAAAAACAAGTGGTAGGAAAAAAAATTTTTTTTAAAGAACATTTTCAGTAGAATTAAAAAATAAGGATACAAGGAATATAAAAACTACAACAAAAATGTAAGACATCTAGAGATAAGTGTAACAAAAAATTAAGAAAAAACAAATTTTTATTTAAAACATTCTTAAAACCTAAGTAAATGGAGAATAATACCATCTTTATGGAACAGAGAGTCAATATTACAAATAGTTAATTTTCCTCAACTGGCCCATAGGCTTAACATAATTTTTGGTAAGATTCCAACTGGGATTTCTGTGGACCTTGACAAGTTATTTCCAAAATTTATATGGAAGACAAAGGGCCAGTAGTAATCCAAATACTCATAAGGAAGATTCGAAAAAAGACAAAAAGGAAAAAAAAAAAAAAAAAGAAAACAATTCCATTTTGGGCCGGCCCGGTGGCGCACTGCTACAGTGCGCCACTTGGGAGCGTGGCGGCGCTCCCACCGAGGGTTCAGATCCCACATACAGACCGGTTCCCACTCGCTGGCTGAGCGAGGGGCGGGCGCAGCACCAAGGGTTGCGATCCTGTTGCCGGTCCCGGTCCGGTACGGGCGCGACACTGAGGGTTGCGGTCTGTTGCCGGACACAAAAAAGACAAAAAGGAAAAAAAAAACAAAAAACCAACAAATACTCATAAGGAAGATAACAGAATAACAGAGGCTGCTTTAACAATTTGTGCAGGGATAGACCATTAGACCAATGAAACACAACAGAGCGATCAAAAACACATCCACATAGATATAAAAATTTGATTTGTGATGAATAATGTTGCTAGTCGCTGGGGAAAGAATAGAAATGGTGCTGGGACAACTAGTCATGTACATATGTAGTACATTAATGTCAATGAATATGGAATTGAAAATTTGATTTGTGATGAATAATGTTGCTAGTCGCTGGGGAAAGAATAGAAATGGTGCTGGAACAACTAGTCATGTACATATGTAGTACACTAATGTCAATGAATATGGAATTGGGGGGGGGATGAAAATGTCCTGGAATTAGGTAATGGTGATGGTTGCACAACTCTGTGAATATACTAAGAATCACTGAATATTTTTTCCCCCCAGTGGCTGGCTGATACAGGGATGGGACCCCAGACCTTGGTGTTATCAGCACCATGCTCTAACCAACTAAGCTAACCAGCCAGCCCTGAATTGTATATTTTAAAAGGATAAATTTTATGATATGTGAATAATATCTCAATAAAGCTGTTATAAAAAAGTATAAAAATCACTGCTAGATGAATTAAAAACTTATAGGTGAAGGGCAAATAAATATCTAAGAGGACCAAACAGATAGTAACCTTTCACCACAAGAGGGCACTTTGACCCTGAACTTTGTTTTTATGAGAAAGTGGTTGGACAGGATGTTTTGTGACCCAGAGGGGGACCCCTGGGGATTAGCTAGTTTGGTAGCACTAGCCACAAGATTCCCCTGGAATCCACCCAGAGCTAGTGTTATGATACCAATTCGAACTAGTGTCTTCCTGGAGCCAGTGACTTGAATATTATGACCAAATATTGTTTATTTTCATCTGAAAACAAAACAAAACAATATGGACCCGACTTCATGGTATGAGATTTTAGGCCCACCACAGAGAGGTCAAGCACTAGCATCAAACACGAAGGAAGTTATGTGAGCACTTTCTCTGGATGGTAAATTGTCTTCTGTGTGTGCATGTGTGTGTGTTGGACAGTCCATAGGTCAGAAATCTGCCACTTGCTGGCTGAAGGACAATCCTATATGGAAAGGCAACCTAAAAAAAATGATTAATGATATAGGCTCTTGTGCCATCCTACACTGGCAAGTTACCTATGTCTCAGGACAACTGTAACATGAGGATAATATTAGTAATGACCTCATGGGGTTGTTATGAAGGGTAAATGGGTTTATACATGTGTGGTAGTTCAGTATCATCCTCTAAGACATGTCTGGTTTTTATAGGGCCAGACCAGTGAGTTAAATAGGGATGTGATGGGGATCACAGTGCCTGCATTTTGGGGGTCTTTAAGGGTGACTTTAATCTCTGCCATAGTCCCAGGCAATATTGTTTTTAATTTACAATATTTACTTATCAAATTTATAAATGTTTACAGTTTTTCTTTTTTACACATTTTTACAATATTTACAATTTTTTTTTTTTGTATTTGCAAGATTGCCAATGTAATATTGTTTTTTATTTACAATCTTGGCTGAGGCAGGGTGGAAGGGACGGTTTCAGGGCTTGCACTTGGCTCTCTCCTCTTGCCTAGCTCTTACACCATGGATTAAGAAACCACTGTGGGGTGCTCTGTAAATGCAAAGTTCAGTGACTAGGGAAATGATCACTGGATGGATCATGGAAACAGTGCACCTACTGTGATTGGAATCTTTGCCAAGACACCATTTATGATCTGGCAGCCACAGGGCCATGATAATGCTTCAGATTCTGAGGTATATGTCAAATCGGACTCTACAGCCAACACTCCTCAAAATGTCTTGGTTTCTCTTTCCCTTGAATACAGTTACCTGAGTAAATGGCCATAGGTCCCTTTGCAGTAGGTCTGGGAGAATCATTATTGTAAACACTTAGCACAGTGTTACAGGGTGTTTCTCATGGGGGATCTGCACTGTTCTTCAGTCAATAGTTCCTGCCTCTGAAGAGGAGCTCAAGTTTGGAAACAGGGAAGAGATCGTGACTTTTTATGGGGACAGCCACTCTCAGGATTTTAGTCATCTATGTTTGGTGTCTTTTGATTCTACTGATCGAGCTGTGCTGCCCATCTCTCCTGCGCGTAGCAATCTCCACGGCTCTCTGAGGATCAGGTTGCTTGCCACCCCGCCTTTGCTGCTCATTACACTAACTGAGCCCCTCTTGGTTCTGATAGTTAAGCATTGCCACCTGGCCCTATTAGCTGGGATGCCTGTCATTCCCCTTGCTGTCAGGCATCCTAGTTTGGTACCAGCCTGTCCTGCCATCAGCCCTGGCCAGTGGTGTGCTAGAGCTGGCTCTCACGAGATCAATCAGTTCTCATCAGCTCTCACAAGACTATTGCATTTTTAGGAATTTTTCTGAGCCCGTTGTCAAACACAGATGTTGAATGTTATATGACAGGAGAGTGGTTCTATATTGGTAAACTCTCCCTTATCCAACGTTATTCTCCTTGATCCTGCACCCTCATGCTCCAGTCTCATAGAGATTTTCTCAGCTCCTGCCAGATCACCTTAGCGAGAGCACCTTCTCCTCTGTTGCAGGCCCAGCACCTCCCAGCTGTGGTATATTGTGATTGACCCTAGTTTATTAGCTGGTAGCTAGAATATGAAGTGGGGGTATATCCTGGGCAGAGGTGGGTTGGTGGGAGATGGCATTTGTCTTACAAAGCACAGGACTTGCCATTGTCTTTCGGCAGTGAGGGAGTGGGGAGAGCTAGACTTCAATGGAGAGGAGAGGGCCACTTGTGCAAGCCCGGAGCAATCAGAGCAATCTGAGGATTCCAGATTTTTGAGTGTATTAACGAAGAGGACCCATTCCAGGTCTTAGGGTCATAATCCTTCCCATCAATGCGCTGAGCTGGGCGAAGCCGAATTGCCTGAGTCAAGTATCAAATATCTCCGGAGCTTCACTATTCCTGTAATTAAAGGCTGAATCTGATTCTCGGCTTTTTCTGCCTTCAGGCTATAAGAGATGAGCATCTACTTCCAAAGGGGCCTTCTGGCTTTCACACTTTGCCTTCATTTGGTGGTTAATACCCCTTAGCCTTTCATTTTTTTCTCCCATGTATTGATTAGTAGCACTTAAAACAACTATCATATTCCAGTTCTTTTTTTTTTTTTTCACAATTTTTTGAGGTATAATTGATGTCAATAAACTGCAGATATACGTACTGTACAATCTGGGAAGTTTTGACATACACATACAACCATGAAACCATTACCAAAATCAAGATAACAAATGTTTCCATCAACCCCAAAAGTTTCCTCCTGCCCCTTTTTAATTTACCATCCTTCCATCCCCATCCTTAGTTGATTTCTGATCTGCTTTATGTCACTATAGATGAGTTTGAATTTTCTAGAATTTTATATAAATGGAATCATACAGAATATACTCTTTTCTGTCTGTCTCCTTTCATTAAGTTTAATGATTCCGTGATTTACACATGTTGTTGAGTATATCAGTAGTACATGCCTTTTTATTGCTGAATAGTATTCCATTTAATGGATGTATCAAATGTGTTTATTCATTCACCTGTGGATAAACATTTGAGCTGTTTCCAGGTTTCGGCTATTATAAATAAAACTGCTATGCATATTCAGATACAAATCTTTTTGTGGACATGTTTCCATTTTTCTTGAATAAATATGTATGAGTGGAATGACTGGGGTATTTAGTAGATGTATATTTAACATTTTACGAAACTGCCAACCTATTTGCCGAAGTTGTAGTACCATTTTGTATTCTCATCAGCAGTGCACTGAGAGTTCCAGTTGTTCCACAACTTCACCAACACTGAGTAAAATCTTTTAAATTCAGCCAGTCTAGTTGGTGTACAGTGGTAACTCACTGTGTTTTTTTAATTTCATTTTTAAATTGAGGTGTAATTGACATACAGTAAATTGCACATATTTAAAATGTACAATTTGATGAATTTTGATGTGTGTATATGCCAGTGAAACCAACATGACAATCAAGATAATAAAAATATTCAAAAACCCCAAAAGCTTCTTCATGCCCCTTTCATTTTTCTTTTCTTTTTTTTGGCAACTAGCCAGTACAGGATCTGAACCCTTGACCTTGGTGTTATCATCCTCATGCCCCGTTGCAATCCCTTCCTCTCCCCCCTCCCTGCTCCTGCCTCCCTACCCCAGGCAACCACTAATCTGCCTTCTATTACTGTACATCAGTTTGCATATTCTCGAGTTTTGTATAAATGGAACGTAGTATGTACTTTGCATGGTTTCTTTCACTTAGCATAATTATTTTGAGATTCATCCATGTTGCAACATGTATCAATAGTTCATTCTTTTTTACTGCTGAGTTGTATTTTATGGCATGGATATACCAAAGTTTATCAGTTCACCTGTTGATGGACATTTGGGCTGTTTCCAATTTTTGTCCAATACAAATAAAGCTGTTATGAACATTTATGTACATTTGTATAGATAACATGCTTTCATTTCTTGTGGGTAAATATCTAGGAGTAGAATGGCTGGATCATATAATATGTGTACATTTAAATTTTTTATAACAATACAAAATTGTTTCAAAATGGTTGTTAAGAAATAAGAATGAGCAACAAAATAAAATAAACACAGACACACAAACACATGTAATCAGTCACTTCAAGGGAAAGGAAACACTTCACAATGAGTGAGAAAATTTGTATCTACATCTGAAAAAACTTCTCCAACACAAAAGGCATTTTGACAACAGACATTTGGAAATATTTCCATCATTATGGAATTTTGTTGCCAGAAATGATGTGTGTCATCTATAAAAATTTCTTATCTGAAGAATTAACATATTGCTGAAGCAAATTTATCTGACCTACTTCAAATCTTTCAAAAAGTTTTGAACCTATTTGTTTAAAATATGAAAATGCAAAAATTTTTGATTGTTTGCAAGAACAATTTATTGACATCTGGAAGGACTGAAATTTATTGCTTAAATTTCAACAAAAATCTTTTTATAATTGGTGAATGAACTGAGAAATTAATACTCCGATTTAGCAAATGAAGCTAAGCCTTCAATTTGAATCCATAATTCTCTGCAGGGTCTTTTCTAACTTTAAGAGCCGTTAACACCAAATATTGAAATAAATTAAACTTATAACAAGAACTTCATATCACTTTATCCCATAGTAACAACCCAAATTTTATAAAAACAAAGCATATTTAATTACATTTCTCTTACTAACTGATATCTTTCTGATGAGACCAGTGATGATATTGACAATTGTGATTTTTAAAATATTGTTTGATGAAATGTGTCAACAGATGGATGATCGAATAGCTTAGCAAACCATTTTTTGTTTCCCTAATGGCCAGTGCTTGATGGTACAAAATCTTTCATGGATAAAATATCTATTCAAAGTGCAATGAATTTTAATGTAACACAGTAAAAAAGTTAGTTGATAATGGTTTTGGATTCGACATTGCAACTAACCTTTAATAAATTGCCACTTGTTTATTCTTAGTGTAGTATCAGAGAAAAATATCTACAATTACGTGAAAAGGCTATTAAAATACTCCTATCTGCTCAAACTGTATACTGGAATTTTTTTTACTTACTTCAACCAAAACAAAATGTTATGATAGACTGAAAGCAGAAACTTATATGACAAACTGTCATTTGTGAAATCTTTCTGGTCTCACTAGTTGCTTTTTGTTTTTAAAATACCGTTCATTTCGATAAGATATATTTATTCATATTTACATTTAATGGGATTATAATTTTAAAATAAATTAATTCTTTAACAGTTTTTCAGGTTTATTAATATAATCCACGTGACCAAAACTTCTCTGGAGTTCTTGATAATTTTTTTTTTTTTTTAAAGCTGGCCGGTATGGGGATCCGAACCCTTCCTGTTGGTGTTACAACACCACGCTGTAACCAACTGAGCTAACCAGACAATCCTCCTTGGTAATTTTTAAGAATGCAAAGGAGTCTTTGAGACCAAAACGTTTGAGAACTGCTGCCCTAAAAGAAAAATAAGGCAGCATGATACCTTTACTTCGCTAAGATCGGTAAAGGTGTAAGTAAGCTGCTCACATCAAATAGTGATGGGACACATCTAATAATCAGTCAAATATTTTCTTTTTACTCTTTCCTCTTGTGGATGATGTCGGTTATGGCTTGGTATTTTAACTTAATTATTTTATCGTGATAAGCAGAATTCTGGCAATAGGATGACCCTCACAATTCACATAACCCTGCTGAGAGTAAAACATACGTGTTTCACTATCAGAATTATCCAGACTGTTTACATGAAATATATTCATTTTTCAGACCAGATTTGGTTAAAGTTGGAAGAGTCTTCTTCAATTACTATTTTATTCTTCCAGAGCTAAAAATTTAAGAAAATCCCTAGAAACCATAATCATGATCTTGAAGTAATTGTTCTCAACACATAATAAAGAATTATTTATTGAAAACAAGTCCCTTCCAGAAAAAAAATCCATTAACAGATTAAATATGCACTGTAATTTTAGAAGACAGTTCAGCTCCATCCTGACATAGTATGCTCTCCCAGACATTGACTTATTTTAAATGCTTCAGCAAATAACACCAAAGAGTACAGTAAATCCCTATCAATCCTAAGAGCACTGCTGGAAGAGATTTCTCTGTAACCCTGTCTAAGGCTCGCTTTATTTATTAGACGGATTAAACTTAATTCCCTGATTTATACTTATTCTTTCTAACAATGGTTGATACATAGGAATTCAGAAAGGTTTTTTTCAGATTTGAAATGCAAGTTCAATGTCAGCCTTTTTCTCAGTTTGGCTAAATCAAAACAAAGGAATAGCTGCCAAGTGAAGCACGCTATGCAGAATCCAGGACTTATATGTTTTTTTTTTTTTTTAAAGCTGGCCGGTATGGGGATCCGAACCCTTCCCGTTGGTGTTACAACACCACGCTGCAACCAACTGAGCTAACCAGACAATCCTCCTTGGTAATTTTTAAGAATGCAAAGGGGTCTTTGAGACCAAAACGTTTGAGAACTGCTGCCCTAAAAGAAAAATAAGGCAGCATGATACCTTTACTTCGCTAAGATCGGTAAAGGTGTAAGTAAGCTGCTCACATCAAATAGTGATGGGACACA
The DNA here is from genome assembly GCF_000696425.1 of Galeopterus variegatus. NCBI lineage: Eukaryota > Metazoa > Chordata > Mammalia > Dermoptera > Cynocephalidae > Galeopterus > Galeopterus variegatus. Next base: position 9,378 of record NW_007733192.1, on the reverse strand, counting down.
TCTAATAATCAGTCAAATATTTTCTTTTTACTCTTTCCTCTTGTGGATGATGTCGGTTATGGCTTGGTATTTTAACTTAATTATTTTATCGTGATAAGCAGAATTCTGGCAATAGGATGACCCTCACAATTCACATAACCCTGCTGAGAGTAAAACATACGTGTTTCACTATCAGAATTATCCAGACTGTTTACATGAAATATATTCATTTTTCAGACCAGATTTGGTTAAAGTTGGAAGAGTCTTCTTCAATTACTATTTTATTCTTCCAGAGCTAAAAATTTAAGAAAATCCCTAGAAACCATAATCATGATCTTGAAGTAATTGTTCTCAACACATAATAAAGAATTATTTATTGAAAACAAGTCCCTTCCAGAAAAAAAATCCATTAACAGATTAAATATGCACTGTAATTTTAGAAGACAGTTCAGCTCCATCCTGACATAGTATGCTCTCCCAGACATTGACTTATTTTAAATGCTTCAGCAAATAACACCAAAGAGTACAGTAAATCCCTATCAATCCTAAGAGCACTGCTGGAAGAGATTTCTCTGTAACCCTGTCTAAGGCTCGCTTTATTTATTAGACGGATTAAACTTAATTCCCTGATTTATACTTATTCTTTCTAACAATGGTTGATACATAGGAATTCAGAAAGGTTTTTTTCAGATTTGAAATGCAAGTTCAATGTCAGCCTTTTTCTCAGTTTGGCTAAATCAAAACAAAGGAATAGCTGCCAAGTGAAGCACGCTATGCAGAATCCAGGACTTATATGGTGACTCAGCAATGAATTTTACTCTCATGACTTTGCTGGGAATTAGATGCAGCTGCTGAGAATACTAGCAGCATTGGCTTTAATTTAGTAGGCATAAGCTGAGCTTAGGAAAGGCAGTTTTACTAAGCAGACTCCTGATTATTGCTGTGCGAACTTCTTGGTTGAAATATTACTTATAAATCATCTTTCAACAACTCTTTACTGTCCTGAAAATATAAGGCATAATGGTTCAGAGCATAGGCTCTGGGTTTGAACCATGGCTATACCACTTACAAGTCATGTGATCCTGGATAAGTCCCATCATCACTTAGTTACCCTATCTATAAAATAATATTAATAATAGGCTACCGCATAGGATTATGTGGTTTGTAAAAATAATAAATATAAAGTCTTTAGTCTGATACTAAATATTGATATGATATTTAAAAGGTGGAGCCTTTAAGGGATGACTGGATCCTAAGGACTATGTCCTCAAGAATGGACTAATCCATTCATGGGTGAATGTATTAATGGATTAATGGATTATCATGGGAGCGGACTAGCGGCTTTATAAGGAGAAAGCACATTTAATGTGCTCTTGCTCAGCTCTAGCCATGTGATACCCTGCCTCACCACAGAACTGTGTAGAAAGTCCCCACCAATAAGAAGATCCTCACCAGATGTGTCCCTTGGACCTTGGACTTCCCAGCCTCCAAAACTGTAAGAAATAAATTCTGTTTCTTTATAAATTACCCAGTGTTAGGTATTCTGTTATAAGCAACAGAAAATGAGCTAATACACTAAGTGACCAATAAAACAGTGGGCCTGTTATAATTTGTTTTTATTTCTTAAGCCTGACAACATCCATGTGGTTATTGCGGGGTAGGTATCTGCTGTGGTTTGAATGTCCTCTCCAAAATTCACTTTGAAATTTAATTGCTATTGTAACAGTATTAACAGGTGGGACCTTTAAAAGGTGATTAGGCCCTGAGGACTCTGCCCTCATAAATGGATTAATGCCATTATTATGGGAGTGGGTTAGTTACCACAGGAGTGAGTTCCTTCTGTAAGGAAGATCAGCCCCCTTTTGTCTCTCCCTCTTGAACTCTCTTGCCCTTCTACCTTCTGATATGGAATGATGCATGCAGCAAGAAGGCTCTCACCAGATGCTGACGCTTGATCTTGGACTTCCCAGCCTCCAGAGCTACGAGGAAATAAAGTTCTGTCATTATAAATTATCCAGTCTCTAGTATTCTGTTATAGCAGAACAAAATGGACTAAGAAAGAAAATTGGTACTGGAGAAGTAGGGGGTTACTATAACAAATACCTGAAAATGTGGGAGCATCTCTTTGGAACTGTGTCATGGGCAGAGGCTGGAAGAGTTTGGAGAAGCAGGTTTGAAAAAGCCTAGATTGCCATGAACAGAGCATTAAGTATGATTTTAGTGAGGGCTCAGAAGAAGAGAAAAGCTGTAAAGAAAGTCTGAAACTTCTTAGAGATTACTTAAGTGGTTGTGATCAGAATGTTGGCAGAAATATGGACAATAAGACCATTCTGATGAGGTCACAGATAGAAATTAGGAATATTTTATTGGAAACTAGAGTAAAGGCCATTCTTGTAATAGACGAGCACATAACTTGGCTGAATTCTGTCTTTGCCTGAGGGCTCTATGGAAGGCAGAACTTAAAAGGATGAGCTAGGATATCTGGTGGAAGAACTCTCTAAGCAGTGAAGCACTAAAGCAGCGGTAGGCCTTCTAAAAACTGTGTGTAGTAAATTTTGAGAAGAAATGATTTAAAGACAGAATTTGTAATTAAAGGGGAAGCAGAACTTAGGGATTTGAGGGATTCCTCAGCCTTGCCATGTGGTAGAGAATGAAAGAGCATTTTCAGGGGAGGAAACCAAGAATGTGGCCAAGTAACAATTTGGTAAGGAGGCTAATATGGATAGATGAAAGCCAGACGCTAATCATGGGACAATGGGAGAATGACAGTGAAGGCATTTTAGAGATCTTCGATACTGCTCCTCCCATCACAGGCCCAGAGTGCTAGGTCCTTGCAGGCAGGGTTTCCAGTAAGGGGCCCAGGGTGCCCATGGGACCTCAGTATTTGCTGCTTTAGTAGCCTCAAGTATTTGCTCCCTACATTCCAGTGCAGCATACTTTGGCAGCCACAGCCACGCATCAAGCAAGCCCAGGTGCTTCTCTGGAGGGCATAAGCAGTAAGTCTTGGCAGCATCAGCATGGTGTTAATTCTGCAGATGCACAGAGTGCATGAGCTATGGAACCATGGCAGCCTCCACCTAGAGTTCAAAGGATGTATTGAACAGCCTGGGGGCACAGGAAGAGACTATTGCAGTGGCAGAGCCACCACAGAGAGCCCCCACTAGGGTAATTTCTAGTGGAGCAATGGGACTGGTGCCACTTCTGAGACCCCAGAACTGTAGATCTACCAGCACACAGCTCCAGCCTGGAAAGAAGTGCAGGTACCAGACTCCAACCATGAGATCTGCTGCATGAGCTGAGCCCAGCAAAGTCATGGAACAGGACCGCCTGAGGTCTTAAAGATCCAACAACCCCTACCTCTCCACTGCACTCCACCCAAGCCCCCCCACCCTGCCAACAGTGTAACAGTATGTCCAGGAGGCAGTACACGGAGTGAAAGATTATTCTAGCGTCTTCAGATTTAATATTGTCTTCCCCGTTGAGTTTTGTACTTACTTGGGCCTGTTACTCCTATTTCTCCCTTTTGGAATGGGAATGTCTTTCCAATGCCTGCCTCATCATTGTATTTCAGAAGCACATAACTTGGTTTGATTTCACAGGCTCACAGATGAAGGAAAATTTGCCTGAGGATTAATCATGCCTTGACTCTCACCCATATCTGATTTAGATGACACTCTGATCATCTAAATGAGTTGAAGCTGGAACAGGTTAAGACTTTTGGGGGTATGGGAATGGAATGAGTGTGTTTTGCATGTGAGAAGGACGTGAGTTTTAGGGGGGCCAGAGCTGAAATGCTATGGTTTGAATGTCTCCTCCAAAATTCATATTGAAATTTAATTGCCATTGTAACAGTATTAAGAGGTGGAATCTTTAAGAGGTGATTAGATCATGAGGCTTCTAATTTCATGAATGGATTAAGGCCATTATCATAGGAGTAGATTAGTTATCACAGGAGTAAGTTCCTTTTAAAGGGATGCATTTGGCTTCCTTTTTTCTCTCCCTCTTGATCTGTCTTGATCTTCTGCCTTACACTATGGGATGAAGCACCAAAAAGACTCTTACAAGATGCTGGTGCCTTGACCTTGAAATTCCCAGCCTTCAGAACTCTGAGGAAATAAATTTTTGTTCATTATAAATTACCCAGTCTGTGGTGTTCTGTTATAGCAGCACAAAAATGGACTAAGACATATCCCTAAGATTAAACTGAGTTTATTCCTTAGGGTAAATGGAGGCTCAGAAGTTAATTGTTCATTGACCCAGAGCCTATCAATATGCCTTCTTAAATCTACAAATTTTATTTATGTCTTGTAAGTATAGGAATCAGAATCATTATAAAGGTCGATTTCTTACATGGTCTGAGACCCCATTTAATAAATTTGGATGATTTATCAAATTCATTAGTATATAAACTTGCACTGTGGATCTTTCTGAACAAAGTATACATTATTTAATTATTGGGTTTTCTCTGAGGACAGAGCTAAGGTAAAATAGCTCCAAACTAGGAAGGAATTTTGAGACCAAAAAATGAATCAGGCACTTCCATATAGTTTAACAAAGAGTTCATTAATGGGTAACTTACATACAGGGAGGATCAGGCAGTTGCTTGTGCAACTGCACTGTGCACCACTCAGGGAAAAAGCAGGGTTTATAAAGGCACATGGGATAAGAGTGGAAATAAGCCAGGGAGAAGTTTGAGTAAAACTTGTTAATGTGGCTAATTTCCTGATGTCTTATGATAAGTGAATGTTTACTTAAGCGTACCACTGGTGTTAACAGGAAAGCTTTAATCTTAAGTTAGCCTAGATTTTCAGGCATTGTTTTAACCATGCTTGTCTTGCTTCGGATTAATGGATAACTTTCTAGTAAAGAACTTATGAAGGGGGTCATAGAAAGGACAAGTAAAGCTGAAAGGGGCCGAAAGATGGCATTCATGTGGCTGGCATATCCACATGCTTATTTAATTTTCTGCTGACTATATGTTTTTTTATTGCTTTCATGTGATATTAAAATATATCTTTCCTCAGCACATATTTATAGACTAAATTTTTGCACTTGGGAACATTGGCTCACACTTGTCATGGTACTTACTCAAAGTTCTAGAGGACAGAAACAATCGTAACATTGTAGAGAGTCCAGCGCAATGGGTGAACAATTGAGTTTACTAGGGGTATTCATCTGTATATTTATTTATCCAGCAAATATTTATTCCACCTTCACTGTATGCAGGCACTACCCTGGTATATAGCAATAAAGAAGTCAGACAAGGTTCTGTTCTAATAGAAATTACAGTATGGAAGGAGGAGAAGAACAATCAATCAATTAATAAATACAGCCATGTGCTACATAATGATGTCTCAGTCAACAATGGACCACATATATGACAGTGGACCCATAAGATTATAATGGCTATGCCACATAACCTAGGAGTGTGGTAGGCTATAGCATCTTGGTTTGTGTAAGTACAGTCTATGATGTTTGCACAATGATGAAATCACCATTGTTAAGTGACACATGACTGTACATAAGAAAGATGCTCTGAGATAGTGTAAGTAATAGCTAAGAAGACACGAAAACACGATGATGGGGTGTAGGCTGAAGGGGAGAGAGCTAGGAGTGTGGTAGGCTATAGCATCTTGGTTTGTGTAAGTACAGTCTATGATGTTTGCACAGTGATGAAATCATCATTGTTAAGTGACACATGACTGTACATAAGAAAGATGCTCTGAGATAGTGTAAGTAATAGCTAAGAAGACATGAAAACACGATGATGGGGTGTAGGCTGAAGGGGAGAGACTGGTGAGAAGAGGTAGGGAGGTCTTAGATACAGTTATCTGGGAAAACTTTTCTGTGGAGGTGGCATTTGGGCTCTCAGGACTTTGATCATGAGAAAAAATCAGCTGAAGAAAGAACCAGCACACGTGCAGTGGAAACAGCAAGTGCAGACTCTGAAGTGGGAACAAGCTTGACACATCACAGGAACAGAAAGAAGGAATAATTATAAATAATAAAACTAGAAATTCCTATGAGGTCTTTCTGGTGCATTTAAGATAAATCTGAGGGTACATCAAAAAGTTCATAGAAGGATTCATATTATCTTTTAATTCCATTCTTCCAGGCTTTGGATCACCAACTGCATTAGTCATCTTTATTTATCTTTTAAAAAAAGGATAAGAGTGGCTGAGGTACACATTTCCTTGGAAGTATTTTGAAGGGGAAAACTGGTTTCAGCTTGTTGACTCTTATTAAAGTGCTAAAATCTTGCTCTATCCCCACTTTTTATCTCTTTTCATTTTCTCCCCAGTCAATGTGTTTTTCAAAAGTTCCCCTTTTTTCCTTCTTATTCTCTTTTACACACACACTCAGATAATACCACACCCATACACATCGAGTGCATTTTTCTAAGTATTCACACAAAATGTCCAGAATAGGAAAATCTATAGAGATAGCAAACGACTTGCTGGTTGCCTAGGGCTGGAGGATATCAAGGATTGGAGGGTGATGGTTAAAGGTGAGGGATTTCTTTTTGTGCTAATGAAGATGTTGTAAAATCAGTTGTGGTGATAGATGCACAACTCTTTGAATATACTAAAAGCCATTGAATTATATACTTTTAATGGGCGAGTTGCGTGATATGTAAATTATATCTTTTAAAAGCTGCTTAAAATGCTAATAGAGGAGAAACTGGAATAGTAATAATGTGATACAAAACAAGGCAAGGAGGGAGAAAGAAAGGAATAGAGAACAGATGGGACAAACAAAGATGGTATACTTAGACCTAAGCATTTCAATAATCACATTAAATCAGACTAAAGTGTCTCTCTGAAAAATTTATACATATAAATGCAAAAGGCCAAGAATAAAGAAGAAAATCATGGAAGGAAAAAACTGGAGGTTTTAAACTATCAAATATTAAGACTGACTTTAAAGCTACAATAACTAAGACAGTCTAATGTTGGTGCAAGAGTAGACACATAGATCAGTGAAACAGAATGTTGAGTCTAGAATAAATTTACTTATATAGAGTCACATGATTTACAAGAAAGAAGCCATTGTGGTTCAGCAGAGGAAAGGATGGTCTTTTCAATAAATGGTGCCAGGTCCACTGGATATCCATAGAAAAATATTAACCCA
>NW_007733192.1:0-863 GCF_000696425.1 Galeopterus variegatus | reverse complement strand
ACAGAAGAAAGGTGAAGAGGATTTGGACTATTTGTACTTCCTGAATAAACTATGTCATGCAAAATACTATAGTCATACAAGATGTTAATACATCTCTGGGAGGCAAATGCCATTTTGTGTCTAGTCAGAACAATAGAAACAACTTTAGGTATTTCTAATATTGAACTTTTAATACAGAGAATCGTTAGAGGAATTGAAGGGGTAAAAAAGGTGAATGAATGGTATCCAGATAAAAGTAACTACAGGAAGCTGCCAACTCCTAAGGCCAGAGCACCCAAAGGGAAAGGAGTGTTGTCCAGATTCCATGAGTGCTGTGCTGCTGAGACTTCTGCCACCACCATTGCCACTGCTGCTGTTGGGACCCTGCAACTGCTACTTGGTAGGAAGCCAGGTGCTGTGGATTGAATGTCCCCCAACAAACTCACTGAATTGTGTCCCCCAAGTTTTACGTATTAGAAACTTGGTCCCGGGCCGAGCCCGTGGCGCACTTGGGAGAGTGCGGCACTGGGAGTGCAGCAGCGCTCCCACTGCGGGTTCGGATCCTATATAGGGATGGCCGGTGCGCTCACTGGCTGAGCGCAGTGTGGACAGTTGCAAAAAGGACAAAAAAAAAAAAAAAGAAAGAAACTTGGTCCCCTTGTGACTGTTGAGAGGGTGTGAAATCCTATTACGGTAATTGAAGGGTGGGGCATTGAAGAGGTGATTAGGTTGCTGGACCATGCAGTAGTGAATGGACTAATAATAGTGATCAGGAGTGTGGTTCTGAGAGCTTTGAAAGATGAGCACATGAGAGGTTAGTCTATCACTCTCTCTGCTTTGCCATTTTCTGCCATGTGAGGCCCCTGTATTGCTGTAAAGCCACC
>NW_007733191.1:114969-115813 GCF_000696425.1 Galeopterus variegatus | reverse complement strand
TGAAAAGATAATAAAGAATATTAGAAAAACCTGGGCCGACCCCGTGGCGCACTCGGGAGAGTGCAGTGCTGGGAGCGCAGCGGCGCTCCCGCCACGGTTTCGGATCCTATATAGGGATGGCTGGTGTGCTCACTGGCTGAGCATGGTGCAGGTGACACCAAGCCAAGGGTTGCAATCCCCTTACCGGTCACAAAAAAAAAAAGAAAAAGAAAAACCTTATGCCAAGGAATTTGGAAACTTAGATGAAAAGAACAAACATTTGGAAGAAGACAACCTCAGAAATAACCGGCATTAGAAAAGTAGAAAAGTTAAATACCCATATCTGTTTTTTTTAATTGAATTAACAGTGAGAAACTGTCTCAAAAAGAAAACTCTAGGCCCCTTGTAGATTCACTGGTTAATTTCTCCAAACCTTTAAAAATAATGATACCCATTTGAAAATATACTTTCAGAGAAGAGAAAAAAGAGGAACACTTCCCAATTAATTTTGGGGCACAACATAACCCCGATATCAAAACATGATCAAAACNGTTTAAAACCAACCAACAAGAATATCAGTACTTATATTAAATATAAATAGAACAAACACTTCAGTTAAAAGACAAAATTTGTCAGGCTAGATAAGAAGATTAAACCCAGATCTATGCTTTTCACGAGAGACACACTTTAAATATAAGGACAGGGTTAGGGTGAAAGTAAAAATATTGGAAAATATATACTATACAAACACAAACCAAAAGAAAGTTGATTTGGTTATATTAATGTCAGATTATGTAATATAATGTCAGATTACATAACACTTTCTATATTACTACAGGAAACTGGGAATATTTCATATTGATAA
>NW_007733191.1:112950-114397 GCF_000696425.1 Galeopterus variegatus | reverse complement strand
GCCGCCGCACTCCCAAGTGGTGCACTCTCCAGTGCGCCACCGGGCCGGCCCAGATCTATGCTTTTCACGAGAGACACACTTTAAATATAAGGACAGGGTTAGGGTGAAAGTAAAAATATTGGAAAATATATACTATGCAAACACAAACCAAAATAAAGTTGATTTGGTTATATTAATGTCAGATTATGTAATATAAGTCAGATTACATAACACTTTCTATATTACTACAGGAAACTGGGAATATTTCATATTGATAAGGAACTTCACAGAAAGATATAAACTTAACTTTAAATGTTTGCATAATCTTATGTGAATGAACATAGCTTCAAAATATAAGAAACAAAAAGACCGATAGAACTTAAAGGACAAAGAGGAAAATCAACAATCACAATTAGAGATTTTAGTCCACCACTTTCAGTGACTGATTAAACAAGCAAAAATTCAGTAAGGATACATATTTGAACATAATTAATGAACAGGGTCTAATGGGCATGTACAGAAGCCTGCCCACAACTACAACAGACAACACATTCTTATTAGGTGTACCCAGAACTTTTACCAAAATAAATCAATCTGCTGGGCCATAAAGCAAGTCTTAACAAATTTCAGAAAATTAACAGGTTCCAGAGGATGTTTTCTAACGAAAATGAAATAAAGCTAAAAATGAATAACAGAAAGATAGTAAGTAAGCACATCAGTGTCTGAACATTAAATAACGCGTGGGTGAAGATTAAACTACAGAGGAGTTTAAAATATTTTTAGGTGGACAATAATGAAAATATGAATATTAAAGACTGTGGCATGAAACTAAAATAGTGCTGAGAGAGGAGCTGATAGCCCTAAATGTATANGAACACTTCCCAATTAATTTTGGGGCACAACATAACCCCGATATCAAAACATGATCAAAACACAACAAAAAAAGAAACTTACAGGCCAATATCTTTCATGAACATAGACACAAAAATCCAAAGCAAAACATTAGCAAATTGAATCTAGAAGTAATAAACTCATACCAATAAATGTTACTCACCACATCAACAGAGTAAAGAACAAAACCACAGAATTATTGCAACAGATAAAGGAAAATATTTGACAATATTCAATACCCATTTATGCTTAAAATGCTCAGAAAACTGGGACTAGAAAGGGTCTTCCTAAATGTGATCATGAATGTCTATTTTAAAAAACTTATATCACATTAAAACAGTGGCACTTCTTCTGCTGGTTGGGGATACCCATTATCACCACTTCTATTAGATATTGTGCTGGAAATATTGGGCCAAGGTAATAAGCAAATACTGATAAATATATGAAGATTAGAAAGGAAGAAATACAAATGTCATGATTCACAAATGACATAATTGCATAGATAGAAAATCTAAGATAATTTACAAATAAACACTTAGAATTAACAGGTAAATTTAGAAAGGTCACTGGAAACATG
>NW_007733191.1:110587-111991 GCF_000696425.1 Galeopterus variegatus | reverse complement strand
GTGCTGGAAATATTGGGCCAAGGTAATAAGCAAATACTGATAAATATATGAAGATTAGAAAAGAAGAAATACAAATGTCATGATTCACAAATGACATAATTGCATAGATAGAAAATCTAAAATAATTTACAAATAAACACTTAGAATTAACAGGTAAATTTAGAAAGGTCACTGGAAACATGGTCAATATAAACAGTCAATTTTGTTTCTACAGTCTAGCAACAAAAGTTAGGGAAAAAATTAAATTTTGTTTAACATTAAAAATATCTAACCCTATGAATAAATTTATTTTTTCAAGTGCAAGACTTCTACATGAAAAACTATAAAACATTAAATAAATTAAAGAAGACATAGGTAAGTGGAAAGATAGTCTTTGTTCATGGATTAGAAAATTTATTATTTTTAAAATGTCAATTCTTCCCATATTGATCACCAGATTTGACACAATCTCAATCAAAATCCCAGCAGGTATTTTTGCGTAAGTTGAGAAGCCAATTTGAAAATTTATATGGAAATGCAAAAGACCTGCAATAGTCAGGACAATCTTGAAGAACAAAGAGTTAGGAGACTGAAATTCTCAGATATCCAGACATACTACGAAGCTGTGGTAACCAAGGCAGCATGGCGTTCTGCAATGATAGAGAAATAAACCAGTGATAGAGAAAAAAAATACAGAAACAGACAAACATATACACTCACTTGCTTTATGAAAAAAGGCACCTAAATTTAATGGGGATAAGATAGGCTCTTCAACACAGTATAATGAAGCAGCCAAATATCTATATGAAGGGGAAAAAAGCCATGCGTACTTCAAATTGTGTCCAAAAATTAATTCAAGATTTATTATAGATCTCAATGTAAAAGGTAAAACAAAGTTTCAAAAGAAAGCCTAGGAACATATTTTCATCTTCTTGAGTAGGAATATGTTTAACACAACAAAAAGCATTAAAAGGAAAAACTTGATAAAATGGACATATTAACATTAAGAACTTCTGTTCTTAAAAAGAACACTGTTAAGTGAGTGAAAATTTGCAAAACATATATCCCAAAATGAACTCATATTCAAAATATACAAAGAATTCTCACAAATCAATAATAAAAATCTACCTAATTTTTTAAAATGAGCTAAGTCTTGAACACATCACAAAGGAGTATTTTCAAACAGCCAATAGGCATATGAAAAGATTTCCAACATATTTATCAGAAAAAAATGCATATTTGTGAGGAAAATAAAGTAGTTTAGTCAGGCCCCCTTGCCTCAGGTCCAATTGGGGGTGATTGCAGCACATTCCTTGTAAACAAGTTGGGGGGCGGGGAGTTAGTGTGCATGTGTGCCCCTGTATCTTTTTAGTTTGTTGCTACTGTGTGTTCTGCAGTTTGTGAAGCAGCAGCTGGCCAGCAGAG
>NW_007733191.1:109290-110255 GCF_000696425.1 Galeopterus variegatus | reverse complement strand
AGACCTGCATGTGAAGGGTTTGTGAACAGGCTCGAGGGGTCTGTGAGCTCCAGACCTTAGCCCTAGCTCTACAATATTAAAACCACAATTAAATACCTTTACATACCCACAAGAATGACTAAAACTAAAAATATAAAAATTGGTGAGATATGGAACGATTATGCATCTTATGACCAAGCAATATTCCTCCTAGAGTACATGCAAGAGAATTGAGTGTATACATTTCCCAAAAGATGTGTACAAGAATGTTCACGGCACCTTCATTTATAGTAACCCAAATTGCAAGCAACCCAAATGTACAAAAACAGGAGAACAGATAATAACAGTGAGCTATGGTATATTTATACAATGGAATACAACAACACCATAGTAAAGAAGTAACTACTTTCACACAGAAACACGATGGATCCCACATGCACGGCACAACAGAGTGTATGAGTATACTTCAAAAAGTTCATGGAAAATGGAATTAAAAGATAATACTCATCTCTTCATGAATTTTTTGAAGACCCCTCATATAATGTGAGTTTTTATAAATATGAACCTCAAGAACAGGCAACCCTGGATTTTAGTGTTGAAGTCAGCACAGTGTAGGTCTTTGTCTCTCCTGAAAAGGGTTTTAATGGAGACTTCTAGGGTAATGGGTGTTACCTTGATGCAGGTGGTGGTTACAGGGTGTAAACCTATGTACAAATGTATCAAGCTGTATTCTTAAGACCAGTGCTCTTTAGTGTATACGCATACGTGTTAGCTTAATTAAAATGAAAACAGGAGGCAGAGTGCAATCCATTATCATAAAAATATTATAAACATGCACACACATAAAAAGTCAAAGGTCTGGAAGAATACCCACCAAAACATTAATGCTGGTGTTTTGAGATGCTGGGGAACATGGTGATCTTTATTCATTTTTAAAATTTGTTTTTTCAATTCTATGAAAAGCTAGAATCATTTGTGCAATTTTT
>NW_007733191.1:102360-108403 GCF_000696425.1 Galeopterus variegatus | reverse complement strand
AGGTGGTGCATGTGATGCTAGGTCCAGTTCTCAGCTGGTGCACAAGAGCAGAGAAGGTCTGTTCCACCTGCAGTCCAGTCTCCCACCCTTTCTTCCATCTGTGCTTCAAACACACACCCTTCAGAGTAAGACAGAAGTGACCCCCAGGTGACTGGCTGGCCCTAAAGTCATGTCATTAAGCACAGTGTCAGTTTTATGGCAGTGAACAAAGAAAGCCCTTTTATTGCCACCCACGTTGGCGGCCTCTTTGTCTCTCCTCCGTTTTACTGCCTGGCTCACTGGTTTATTCTCCACATGGGGGATGCTATCACACCAGTGAGTTATGTCCACTTCATGTTTACCAGAGCAAATAATTCCTATATCTCATAACCTATTTATTTCATGTGGATAAGCATAATTTACTAGACTTCTTCCCAAGGCCATTGGCAATTATTTCTACATTTTTCCTTTTACAACTTACCATTAAGGGACTCAAAACAATTCTTTGACCTGTGGAATTGGAAACAATATTCTGAGACTAGAAATTCAAATGGAGATTACATATTATTCACATCAGAGAGGGTGAGTTATCCCAAAGACTTCCAGGTAAGGTTACTGAAGTATGCATTTTCTGAACCATTTCAACAGGAAATCTTATGCCGTGATGTACATTTGAGCTTGATGGAGTACCAACACACCAAAAGTCTCACAGGGGTAGAAGAACTGTATTTATCGACTTTCTATAAAGTACCAAAAAGCCAATGAATCAGTCCCTCTGATCTTATTACAAGCATCAAATTTAGGATCTGTACTTTCCTTGTACAAAATCTAGTTGCAAAACCTCATAAATCTTTAAAGAAGTCATACATTAAGGCTTTTTAAAAATACAATATTTACGATATTGTAGATTTCATTTTGAAGCACAGATCAATAAACAGCAGCACCTACCGTGAGCTTTTGCATAAGTCAAGAAGGGGGGAAAATCAGCACATTTGTAGGGAAAATATGAGCTTCATCACCACTCACTAATTTTAGGTGAAATTAAGGAGGTGACAACTCTCATACCTCTGCCAGCACGAGCATCCTATCCACATAGAGAGTTAAGATCAATGTAAAACGAGAGCATAAGTCAAGAAGGGGGGAAAATCAGCACATTTGTAGGGAAAATATGAGCTTCATCACCATTCACTAATTTTAGGTGAAATTAAGGAGGTGACAACTCTCATACCTCTGCCAGCACGAGCACCCTATCCACATAGAGAGTTAAGATCAATGTAAAACGAGAAAAAAGCAGACACCTAAAGACAGAGGCATCATAGTCTGTCAAGCCTGTAGTTAATCATTGTTGCCCCAACAGCTACTCTATTACGGTAACTGAGAAAAACAGAGCACAATTATGCAGTTTAAAAGGTTTCAATCAGAATGATAAATGGTGGTCTTTGGGTGCTTATTAACGTGTTTAGAAATTTATTTGTTTTGTTTCATTTTTCTGAAGGAAAAAACCCTGGAAGATCAGCACACCTGTGCAGGCTTTTCAGTTGGAAATCTCTAGCTGAACGGAACTGATGCATGCCCCATTGAATCAGCTCTCAAAATGGCAAAGGAAGTCCCAGAATCCAGACTGGAGTGCCCCTGGGGGTCATGTAACCGCACACCGTGGTTTATAGAACAGAAAAACAAGCCCCAGACGGGAAGTGACTTACCCAGGTCACAGCCCCACTGCGGCTCAGCTGGGCCCCCACGTGGGACACGCCGCTCCCTCTCTGAAACCTTCCGGAAGGTATATTTGGCATCTAGTTAATTGAAATGAAGGCAACATGCTGAACATAAAGAAAGGACATGCTGAGACATGAAACACGAAGGACAAAGGCAACACAGAGCTACAAAGCATCTCTTTGAACTAAAGGCACACGTTGTGTCTTCCATGGAGAATTTGAGGGCTCCAGAAAACGATGCTTTTGGAAGCTGGGAATACTCCTCTGCTCCTCTTTTTTCTCACCTTTTTTCTGTATCTTTGAAAAAGATGATAGGGTGACATATGATTTCTACTTTAAACGCGCCGTGAAAACTGCACGAAAGGAACCCCGGAGTCTCCATTTAGCGGATGTTCTGCACTGTGCTGCTGTGGTTAGTCAAGGCTGCACTTCCCCAGAATTGCTCCATGTGCATGAACATTCAGCTTCCTGATGCAAGGGCTGGCAATGGTCTTATTCAATGGAGCCCAGAGAAGGGACATGGGAGAGAGTATTAGACTCACTCTCAGATGGATGTTGCATGAAAGCCACATTTCTGGGGCTCTGCCGTCTGCAGCTCTACTTTTTGTTCCATAAACACTTAGACCCTCGTGAGGATTAGGTAGTTTCATTTAAATCACCGCAAGCTTGGTGGCTTAAAAACATTATTCTCTTCTAGTTCTGGAGATCAGAATGCTGAAATCAAGGTTCAGAAGGGCTGCATTCTTCCTGGAGGCTCTGAAGGAGAATCCTTTTCCTTGCCCAGCTTTTGGCCCCTTCCTTCATCTTCAGAGTGCGTCCCTCCCTCCTGAGGTAGCTCGTGGTTCGGTCATGTCTGCTTTTCTGCCTTTGATCAGCCTGTCTCTCTTGCATAATGACCCTTGTGATGGCATTGCCCCACCCCCCACATAGTTCAGGATAATCTCTCCCCTCAAGATATTTCATGTCATCACATCTGCAAAGTTCCTTGAACCATGCAAGGTAACGTGTTCACAGTATTCAGGGTTTAGGACGTGGACATCCTGTCTACTGCAGGTACAGTACTGGGTGCTGGAGACGGAAAGCTAAATGGGATTCCTGTCCTCTCAGGAGGTGGTGTCAGGCAGGTAAACCAACAGTGGCAATGAGCAAAGTGTGCTCAAGGAATCTAGAAAGGACAGGGAGACACTGCCCTGTGAGGTGGGGAGAGACTGGAACTGAGGTTCACTCAGACCATCCCGTGGGGTGTGTTCCAGCAGGGCCTCCCTCACTCACGGTCCTGCAAGCCATGTCGGGCCTGCTGGGGCTTGCTTCTCATGTCTTTTTCAAAGGGTGGACATTCCAGGTTAAATTGAGCACAGGGAAACCAAGAGCAAGCATCCCTCACACGTGCCCTTGTCAGGAGAACAGAAACCGCCTCCAAGGTGCAATCCCATCTACGCGTAAATCAAAGATGGAATCCGAAGCTGTTATCTGCATGTATCTGCAAGGCAGCTAAAAGGGAAATTTAATGGGACCCAGTGTGTCTGGAAGCCAAGGTAATGTATTTTCATTTCCAAAATGGCCTCACTTCGACTCCCGTAATTAACAATGACGGTGCCGAACAGATGAAAATCCAATTCAGAGACCTTCCTAGCACCGGGGCCACTCAAGCTCACGGGGACTAAACTGATGCAAGCAGAACTAACAATTAATTACCCAGGCCGCAGGCAATTACACAATAGTGTCAGTGGAAAATTAAGACTGAGACATGGGAAAATGAAGTCAATACGTAAGTGAACTTCTGGATGCAAGGCCAAACCTAACGAGGGGGCAAAGCCTTCACTCTTGGGGGTACTCTGGTTTTTGGGGAACTGAGCAGGTGCAGAGACTGATACTCCCCAACAACCCAGCACCCCTCAAGGACTGAGCACCTGAGTCCCTCCACCCCTCATACATTTCCAAGGAGACACTCTCTTTGTGAAGCTAAAGTGTGCCCTCCATTATGTGTCCCTGAAACTCGCCTGCACAGACACCACACAGTGACAAACCAGGCCCAACAGTCCTCTAATGGCGTTGTTCTAGGCCCCAGACCACACCAGGGCACACCGCACTTGACATCACATGCCATGAGCTGAACCTGCTGGAAAATCCTCACTCGGCCCACAAACAATCAGAAGCACTGCATGCTGTGAGGGTCTGGCGAGTGTTAGAAATCTTAACTCGGCCTGGTATCCACGGAGATGTGGAGTTCGGGCTTCCTATTTTGCAATTTCCACAAACAATCAGAAGCACTGCATGCTGTGAGGGTCTGGCGAGTGTTAGAAATCTTAACTCAGCCTGGTATCCACGGAGATGTGAAGTTCGGGCTTCCTATTTTGCAATTCCAGCAAAAGTCTGCTGGATTACGCTACATGACATAGCAGTCAACTAATTGAAGTTTGAAAGCTCTAGACTTAGCGACCTGGGGGCTCGCTCAAGTGCTCAAGCTGGGACATGTTGAAAGACAACATCCGGCCAGGCGGCGAGGCCGTGCTTTTTGGTTTCTTTTCATTAAGTAAAGCAAATTGCAGTTCAGAATTTGGTTTAGAAAGTGATTTTGTAAAGCTATTATTCTTGTCTCAAAACTCACAAGTTCAGATGATGCCTTGAAATGTCTCTTCATTAAATACTGTCACCAAGAGAAGAATGAACAAGATAAATTCATCTCTGTCCAAAACAGAACTCGTGAGGCATAACAAGGATGTTGGTAGAAGGTCTCTGCAGAGGAGGAGAAACAAGCCACAGGCCAGTCCACATGCTGCTGCGGAGGCCACCCCAGGACCACTTGACCCAAGTTCTCAGGGGAAATGAACTCACACGAGGGCTCGCGAATAGGCTAGACCCAAACCGCCCAAGGCACGAGCTATCGCTCTGCCTGTGGACCCACAAAATAGGCATCAGGGCACCACAGTGACAATGACCCATGCTTACTTGATTTTCAGTTTCAAACAGCACTCTGCCAGCGTCCTCTTGCCTCCTGAAGCGGCAAGACAGGCATTCGCCCAACACTCAAGGTGAGGAAATCTGAGCCTGGAGAAGTGGGAGAGGCAGCAGCAGCATTCGCAGCCCAGGCTCTGATCTCCAAGCCCAGCTCTTCCCACCGTGGCTGCCTCATGAACCAGCACCTTGGCGACTGTCAGCAAGAACACAGGGAATACCAGGGGGAGGTCTGCAGTGGCCATGTGAACCCACATGCATGTGACCGAGGGACCCATGTCACGGTTTAGAGTATTTACATAGCCTCTACCCCAAGCCTTGCCCCATGGACAAAGCCCTAGACCCACCTGGCCAAGTCAGCAGAAACTCAATCTACTGCCCCTGGGATGTGCCTCAGAGGTCAACTCCCACATCCTTAATGCTTGCTCGAGATCCTCATGCCAGCTCCATATCACCTTGTCATTGACTTAAGGCTCGTATGTGCCCCCAGAAATCCCAGCAAAAACTCACAAAGGTGTGAGGATGCACTGGAAGAGGAGGAAGGTCAGCAGATCCCTTGACCCTAGTCAGTGGCTCACAGGTTTAGCTGGTCACTGCAGCAGTGGAGCCCCAGCTGGGTTTCCCAAACCGGCCTCTAGTTCACATTCACATGCTCATTTATTCATAGCCCTTGCATAAGGTGAGGCTAGAGAAAGTGCTAGATCTTGACTTTTCCCAGGAGGAGTCTCTGTCCTGATGCTCTCCACCCTCTAAGCACATTTCCCCTTAGAGGGTCATCTATGCTGGAAGACCTCAATCGTGACCCCCACAACCATCTACGATACTCTAATGATACTGAACTTCAGGAAATGAGGGGGATGTGGACTTTATTCCCTTTCTCCAGGGGTCTCCTTGACTCTGATCCAAACAGCCGACCCCCAAGCCCCACCTCCGCAATGGCCTTTGAGGTCTGGGATCTAAGAGGTACTGGGGTGGAGCAGGTGGACAAACATCATGGCTCTGTTTCCCCTTCCAGACAACCCCTGGAAGTACTTGCAGTGTAGCTGGTTACAATGTTGCAAGAGCTTTCACTCCCCTTGGAGTCAAAATAAAGCTGGCTAAAGGACAGCCAAGGTCTACCAGGGGAGGTCATCCCCAAGAGCTCCTTTTCAACATTTTGGAACAAAGAGGCTGTTTCTGTAAGGAAAAGCATCACTGTGGCCTTCACTCAAGCACCTCCAGATAGCCCTTACCCTCTGCAAGGGCAATCCTATTAAGCCTAATTGCCTAGCACAGATGAAAGAGTTTCAAGCTGAGAACAAATGAGTTGCAATTTAGCCTTGGGGGTTTTTTGACCTCTCTCATCTGGAGCATTTATGAGCCTGGAGAAGTGGGAGAGGCAGCAGCAGCATTCA
>NW_007733191.1:91724-101360 GCF_000696425.1 Galeopterus variegatus | reverse complement strand
TTATTTTAGTTATACTAAGTTTCCATTTGTATTGTCAGGGATAGGGCTCAGACTCTTCAAACCTATCGTACAGACCGGGTCACCAGACCCCTCACATGCGGGTCCATGCTAGGTAATTGGGAAAGATTCCAGGAGCCGTTGGCAGATGACCCAAGCTCAGTCCTCGGCTTCCTCAGCAGCAGCAGCTTACAGGTCCGGTAGCTTACAGGTCTGGCAGTGTTAGTGGCCTTGCAGAGGGTCCTGGGGGCACTAGCAGCAGCAGCCTCCAGCAGCAGTAGCAGCCTTACCATACCCCCCATGGGGGGGCATCCCGGGGATGGGAGGTGCCATGGATCAGAGCCACTCATCCTTATACTTAAGTCCATAACCCGGGACAACTGGGGGCACATGCTCAATTACACTAGACGATAACAAGGAACACCTGAGCGCATGTGCCTGTTTACATCAAATGCTTGGCAAGATTCTGAACATCTGAGGGGCCCTGACCATTTTTCCTATATTTTCCCAACAACACAAAAACCTGGACATGAGGTTTACTGCAGCTTTATTCATAATTGCCAGTAGATGGAAGCAACCCAGATGTCCTTCAGTAGGTGACGGGTAAGTAAACTGTGGGACATCCAGCCAATGAAATGCTATTCAGTGCTAGAAAGAAATGAGCTATCAAGCCATGAAAAGACATGCAGGAAACTTAAATGCACGTTACTAAATGAAAGAAGCCAGTCTGAGAAGGCTACATACTGTATGATTCCAACTCTATGACATTCTAGAAAAGGCAGAACTATGGAGACAGTAAGAGGTCAGCGGAGGCGGGTTAGGGGGTGAAACAACAGAGCACGGAGGACTTTCAGGGCAACAAAACTACTCCGCATGATACTGCAACGGTGGAGACATCATTACACGTTTGTCAAAATCCATAGAACGCACAACATCAGAAGTGAGCCCTAGTGTAAACTATGGCCCTTGGGTGACAAACGTGTATCAATGTGGGCTCACAGATCGTCACACATCAAGAAAAAAGATAAAGAGATGGTCCAGGGAACTCAGGCTTCAAGTTTTTCGTGGTTTAAACCAGTGTAAGTGAGGAAGTACCAGCCTCCAAATGCTAATCCTGCCAGTGACATAAGGTAGATTAGATTTGCTTTAATAATATGGATAATTACTAGCATTTCCAATTTAATTAAGAAAGATGCCTCTGGCTTTATTGGTATTGTGTTTCATATGTCGACTCATCTGACATCTAGAGATCAGAGAGAAAAAGAACTATTTACACAAAATCTTCAGGGCATCCAAAGAGCATAATAGTCTTCGAGCCAGCCCAGGACTCTGCAGACATTGTTCAGACACCAGTAGCCCCGCTCCACCTGCAAATGCCCTCCGACAGCACAGACTCTGCCAGGCATGGTGCCCAGGACCTCAGATCCAAAGTGCGTATGGCAGACACCTGCCGGGGGAGGAGAGCATGGCTCCTGTGGAAAAGGCTGAAATGAAGGCCCCACGTGTAAAAGGAACCGCTCCCATGGAGGGGGACCTATGAAGGGCTCCTGGGCAGGGAAGCCTGAGGCTGGATATCAAAGGAGGGCTGGGTGGCATCAGGCAGATGGAGAGAAGAAGGGGAAGATGAATTCCAGGTAGAAACCTAGAAATCACTGAGAGCTTTTGATCTGGCCCTTAGGTTCCCAAATAATGAGATGGAGGTCGTTTGAGAAAAAAATATATAGGAAATCTCATCGGCCTCATGTCACCCAGACATGCCCTGTGGACAATGGAGGCTGGCGTGAATCCTAATCCCAACTCTCACAGATATTTTCTAAATCCACATATTATGACTTCTTGTCCCATCACCTCCCAATTCTGCCCCCCCATAAAAACCACCTAACAGGAGGGGTGAGAGGAGGGTTTCCTGATGTTTCCCTCTAAGGAGGCTTATCTTTTGTGAGAGTCCATGAAGTTCCTGGGATTTCCAGCTTACTTTGAGAGTCAAAGACACCCAGTACTGAATCCTGCCTGTCCGCAGGGGAGGGGTGGGGGTGGCTGAGGACAGAGAGGAGCAGAGGTGTGACAGCAATTCGGTGTGCAGCCAAAGCCCAGCCAGGCTGCAGACAGAGATTCAAGTGCATCCCCACTGGCCCCATGTCAGATTCAGGGTTCAAATTAAAAGAAAGAAATGGGGAGAGAGGCGAGGAGGGTTTCAGCTAGAGTGGAGGGATGAAAAGTGACAAGCTGGGACAGGCAAAGGTCGGATTCAGGGTTCAAATTAAAAGAAAGAAATGGGGAGAGAGGCGAGGAGGGTTTCAGCTAGAGCAGAGGGATGAAAAGTGACAAGCTGGGACAGGCGAAGGTCAGGAGCCCGAAGGAGTCATTTGACAATTGGATGGGGTGAGCAGAGAGGGGCAGGGGGTGGGGTGCTGGGTGCAGGTTGGAAAACCAGGGACGCAGGAGGCTGGGGAGAAAATTTGGTGAGATTAGTTTTGAGCATGTTGAGTGTGAGGCCAGTTCAGAGCATGCAGGTGGCAATGTTGGTAGCAAAGGGCAGTGAGTGTAAGTCTGGTGCTGCAGGGAGGCGCCTGGGCTCGGTGGCGGTGCTGGGCTGCAAGGCTGCCTGCCCCATCTAGCCTCAGGGTTCCCATCCTAAATATGGAGATATAATGCTGGTGCCTCAGGCCAAGGTGAGGATTAGAGATTGTGGCCACACATCACTGGGAGTCAGTGTTGATACTGTTGTTAGTGCAGGTCTGGGGTTTACTGAGAGCTCAGGTTTAGGGGTCAGCCCCATAGAGCGGAGAAGTCCCGCAGGGGCAGAGGCTGCGAGCCAGGCCGTCAGCACCTTGGAGAGCTCCCGGCGGGGCAGGTGTAGGTGGGCGGGGAGACCTGCACTTGCTTTCATGCAATGAAAATGAGAACAATGTGAAGGTGGGAAGTGGAGACGCCTCCTTGGAGACAGAGAAAAGGCAGGCGTATCCAGGTGGGGCTAGCTGCATCCCCTCCCTCCCTGCGTTCACCTTGCTTCTCCCTCCAAATGCCAGGGGCCCTGGCTCACGTGGAGGCCTCCAGCCTGTGGCTGCCTTTTCTGGAACCATGCACTGCTCTTCCATGATCAGGACAGTGCAGCTGAGCTGCCAGGAGCAGAGCCAACCCATAGGTCTCATGGCTCATTTCCAAATTTGGCGCTATATGCTGCAAAAAGGGACTGGCAGCAGATTGGTGGTCATAAAACTGAACAAAAGATCCTTGCTGAAAGAAAGAGCCCGTGTCTGGGAAGGCCACCCTCTTTAACCAAATGCCCAGACCCAGAGGTTACACAGGAAGAGGAGACTGACCCTTGCCAGGGTGAGCAGGGACAGTACTCTCACGGGTCACCCTCTGTGTGCCTCACTGCACTACGTGTGAAAACACCAGTGACCCCTCAGTTTTAGTAACAGCAATGGCCTACACTTGATGAGCATCTACAGTGTGCCAGGCACTGGGATAGATGTTCTGTAGAGAGAGTCTGATCTCATTTAATCCTCCTCATCATGCCCCAAACACCTGCATCATGGAGTGGTGACCCTCCCTGCCCCACAGATGACAAAACAGAGGTTGGAGGACCCAGAGTCAATTCCCCATTTGGGCCAGACCCAGCGACGTAGGACTAGCCTGACCATGGAGCTCATAGAGAGTGCACCTTGGCTCCCCCTACATCTCCACCCTCCAGCCCATATCTCCTTCCTCCACTCAAGTACGGCAGTGGCTACTCTGCCAGGCCTCCTCGCCCATTCTGCATGCAAGTTCGAGGAATCTGCACATGGCACTGGATCCTCCTCATCTATCTGGCTCATGGAGAGAAGTGGTACAGAGCTCTGACTCCAGAAAGAGCTCGTGGCACTGCCATCTCCGCCTCTCCTTTACCATGCCTGCCCTCAACCCAGACGTTCACGCAGTAACCCGGGCATGCAGAAGAGCGGCCTGAAGCATCCAGAGAACAAAAGCAGCAGTTCTGAATTTCTTTAGGTAACCAATGTGTGCATACACTGTGGGTGACATACTTACCCATTTACAAAAATTAAAGTCACATTCGCATTGTGTTTTAAATATCTATTGCAGTTTTACTCATAAACTCCAGGTAATGATACTGGGCATTGCCTCCACTTGATGGTCCCAGTGCAGTCAAGATTTCTGGTCATGAACACATCTGTGAATCCTGTAATTTAGGTTCTGATTTGCAAGCAGCCCTTTTCTAACATATCTGAAATAAATAGATCCTTATTTGGCCTCAGAAGTATCATTTGTTAAAGGGCTAGAATATTCCTAACACTGTATATATCAAAATTGACAGAAAAAAATGGAAAGTTGTTCTGTCTTCAGACAGTCCTTGGACTCTACAGCCCAAGTGCACAGGACCCTGAGCCCTTGAACAGCAAAGAGGCCACAGCAAAATTATTTGCAGTGAGCCCAATGCCTCTGTCCAGGAAGACCAGTTGTTTGGAAGCAAATAGCCCTCAGAGAGAAGAAGCCTTCTGGGTGATTCTCAGACTTAGGTCCAGAACTGAACTTTTAAATCAAAGATGAAAAGCTGCTTAAATTATTGAGGGAGTTTATTCTTTTCACATCTTCTGTAGCCTGCAGTTTCTCGCTGCTTTGTGCTGAGGTGTCCTTTTGAACCTGAGTAAAATACTATGTTCACCTCTCCTACCAGCTCACATTGATTTTTCTCTGAATCTCTCAAGCATTTAGGACCCAGGCCCTGGGATCACCAACCCGGGGCTCAGCTTCCTAGCAAACATGCCTGTTTGGACCGTGGTCAGGAAGGATGCTGTAGGGGAATCACCATCCTGGTAGGCAGCGCATATCATGACCTTGGGCAGTGCAGCTCACAGCCTTTCAGGGAAGCTGAGACCTATTCCCAAGTCACCCCTTGTGGACATTCTGACCTGCATGGCTCTCATCTGCCCTGCGCTCTATGGTTTTCGTAGGGGCTACAGATGCACAAAGCCACTGGGCTTCAGCAGGAACACCATTGCCTTCTGTCCTTCCCTCTAGCTAGTGCTCTTTCCCTTCGATCCAATTAACCTTCACAAGTGGCTGGGAGAACTTCTCCATGTGCATCAACAGTATCGTAGTTGCAACTGCTGTACACTAGCTGCGAACACCACAAACCACTGAACCACCTATCCCTGATTACAGTTATCAGCACTGTAAGACTATAACACATCCGATTTGGGAGGATAAGGCAAGTGTCTCATTCATTACCTAAAATGATGGAATCAGATTTTGCAGAAAATCAATACCTCTATTTTTACTAAAGTAGGGCACACAACTTAGTTCAATATTGTGAAGCGCGGAAGATACAAAATAGAGTCAATACTACTATTCCGAAGTGCTTTTGTCCTTGAACTTACTTTGGAGCAGATCTTCCATGCAGTGTTTCTCACAAATTATACTCATCTACCAGCATTCTGTGAGCACTTAACCCTACAGCGACTGGGCCTATGTGGGAGCCAGAGAACAAGGGATGGCCAGAACAGGGGTCCTTGCCCTCCAGGAGGCCATAGTTTGGTGAAAGACAGCAATGACTGCAGTTCAGTAGACTCTACCAAAATATAAACAAATATTCAGAGGCACAAGCAGCTTATGCTATTAACACCCAGTCTTTTATCAAGTTGAAAGTTGAGTAGTAACTCTATTAGCTAACAGTTACATTTTTAGCCAAAGTGTCATGCTCTGATATTCTGAGATGAAGTTTCATCTGAGGCCCTAAACCCACTGTGTAGAAATATAGCAACATTTTGGTAGGGAACACTACGGTTTCCCTCTGCTGTTAGCAGGTATCAGGCATTCCCTACTAGCAGGAGCAGCTGCCCTCCTAATTTGCCCCTGCAATGTGTCCAGCCTGTTTCCACTTTCCCACCCTAAGTGCACCCCTTGACCTTCCCCCATCACCTCCCTGGGGACCACATCTGACTTCTCTGGTCCTTGTCACTTCCTCTCAGGCCACTCTAGCCCCAGCTTCCAGGTGACTCCTCCTGAGGGCATCTGTGGCCACACTCTCTGCCCTGTTTGACCCCAGGTAGAGCTCCCTATCCCCAAGGGAAGAGAGCTCTTCGTCTGACCTTCAAGGCCTACCTCTGTCTACCCCCAGACTAACAGCAGAGCACAAGCTCCCACACAGCTCAAGCACGTGCTGCTCCCATCACCCAGCCCTCCTCTTCTCTCCTGCCGCTCACCCTCCACCTATTCGAAACGCACCCAACCTCCCAGGGTCAGTCCAAATGCCACCTCCTTGAGGTCCCCCCGATTTGCTGGCTACCGTCTGAGATTGCAGAGCACCATGCTCGTCCCTGTCTGTCTGCATGTGGCTTGGAGCTGCACACACCACAGCTCTTCCCCAGTGTGCTACTGCCCCCACTGTGCTGTCCATCTGATCCATATCGAGATCCCTCTTCTTCCACCAGCAAAGAGCACAGGCCTCTGAACTAAGCGACCCTCCATGTTGATGCATAATTACTACATTAAATTCAAGTTGGGATCAAGTGCGAATATGTAAATTAACCAGCTCTGAATTAAGCACAATATGCAAAGCAAATAAAGAACAGATAGAAAATATAAGATATTCCTCAATTTTTATTTTATAAAGTACTAGCACTTACTCAAGAATGTCATAATTCACAGAAAAACAAAGTTGGGAAAGATATGTGGTATTCCCTTGGACAAAGCACACGAACAGCTATTTCCCTAATAGCGAGATTTAATGGTGGGGGTATCCATTCATTCATTCATTCATGGGAGTTGCTGAACATCTACCATGCACCTGGCCCCGTGCCAGGTACTGGGGACTCCAAGGTGAGCTGCGGACAGGTCCTAGCCCACTAGGACATTCCCCCGTGGAGAAAGTGCCACATGTAGCAGATAAATCTTCTACGTCCTTCTCACTATTTCACAGATTCCACTAAGAAAAGCACAAACAGGGCTGGCCCGGTGGCGCACTGCTACAGTGCGCCACTTGAGAGCGTGGTGGTGCTCCCGCCGAGGGTTCGGATCCCACATACAGACTGGTTCCCGCTCACTGGCTGAGCGAGGTGCAGGCGCAGCACCGAGGGTTGCAATCCGTTGCCGGACACGAAAAAAGACAAAAAGGGGGAAAAAAAAAGAAAAGAAAAGAAAAGCACAAAGAAAACAAAACAATACAAATCCTCATGGTCTGGGGCCACTCACTATGGACGCAAATAGCTCTGCACAGCTGGCGAGCACCGCTGCTCCCTGTGACATGGGAGATGGCCATTGCCATACTGGAGTCAGCAAGCAAGCGTAGTTTACATTCCATGTAGCCGGAAAAGACCCTAAAATGTGCTAAGTGACTTAGAAAGCTATCTTTCCACAACTATTCTTTTAAAACTGTTGGAGTTTAGGAAATACTGCATTTTGGCTTGTAATTTGGATCTCACGGCATGACATTTGCCGCTGGATACATTTGCCATGGGAGCCCTGGGAGTGAATGAGACCAAGGTGCCCAGCACGTCAACAAAGGGACAAACTGCTGGGCATCAGGCTACAGGCCAGACTCCACTCTCTGGGCACAGGCCTGCCCTTCACCTGCTGCCTGTAGCCAGGACCCCACATGCAGCCATGAGGATGGCAGCCCCTTCCCCCAAGCCAGCTTTTCCAGGAACAAAGGTACAAAATGGGGCATTTCAGGAAGACTTTGACCTTTGTTTGGGCAAAGTCTTGAGAGGAGAATATCAGCGAGCCTCATATTCAGCAGGAGGGTCTAAGAATGCCAGGGCAGGGTCCTCAGAGGCCTGTTCGCAGCCCCATTCCAGATCTCAGTGGGTACGTGGAGCACGATCCGCAACTATGCAAGATCAGCATTCTCCGGAATCCTCAGACAGGAGGATTCTTATTGTTTCATCTCATTCTGTCTTTATAAATGATTCATCCTCAAGGATCTCAGAAAAACAGAGGAGACAGGCTGTATTGAGGTCAGAATCTCTTTCCTGACCATCTCCATTGATGGTGGGACAGGCATCGCCCCCTCAGACACCAGCCACACAGGAACAACTCCCATGGACACCCGCTCCCCGAGGGCACAAGACACCGTTAATCATCCTGCCCGGCTAGTGGAAGATGCCCAACAGAAGACCAATAAATGAATGAATGATCCTATTTCAGACATAAAGGAAATCTTTCTTAAATGTTAATCCTAAAATACACCCACAGAGAACACTGATACAAGTCTTGGACTGTGTTAAAATCCACAGGAATTCTGCATCCCACCCACGATGCGTTCGGTGGGGGGGGAGGAATTAATGTAAACATGATTTAAATCACTGCTCGTCAGTAAAACCAGTCATGGGTGTCGGTCCTGTGACCCCCCTCCCCTGCCCTGGAGGCCACCCAGGAACATGCCCTGCTCTGTCCAAGAAGCTCAGGATTTCGGGAACAGAGCACTAAATGTGGCAGGTTTATAGCTTTCAAGCTACTTCTGCCAACAAACTAGTCACTTGACATTTCCAAAATTTATATGTAAATAATTATACGTGGTAATGGAAAGCATTAGAAAGCATGCTAAGCGCCAAACCGTTAATTAAAAATAAAAAGCACATTAATACAAGCACTTTGCCGATCAAACAACTGCAAATTCTAGGTTGGGATCAATCCTGCCTGGGACCATGATGGCACAGCGACAGCCCTAAGAGGTTCATCCTGTCCTGAGTGGGGGACTTACACACTCATTTGTGGAGGGAGGGATTTGACAGGAGTGAACATGGAGTGGCGGGAGGCAGGTGGCAGAGCCAGGAGACCAGGAGGAAAATGAGGGCTCACCCTCGAGCAGCCCAAGGAGAGTCCAGGACATCTGAGTTTCTAGCGGTGTCAGGGTTGGTCGCTCTGCAGGCTCTGTGGGAGAATCCACCCCTGTCTTTCTCCTGGCATCTGATGGCTGCGGCGATTCCTGGTGCTCCTGGGCACACAGCTGCGTCCCTCCAGCCTCTGTCCCCGTTGTCCCACAGCCGCCTTCTGGTGTGTGTCTGCTGCTCCTCTTCTCCTAAGGGCACCAGTCACAGGATTTAGGGCCCACCCTACTCCAGTAGGACCGCATCTTAGCTAAACACATCTGCTAAGACCCCATCTCCAAATAAGGTGCATTCCAAGGGCTTTTTGGACATGAATTTTGGGGGATTCTATTCAACCCAGCACAGGCAGCAAGACACTCAAAGTCTCGCAGGGTGGGTCAGAGCCAGGGCACCCCTGACCCCCGGTGAGGGCAGTGACTAGCTGCTCCATGGCTGCTCACCAGCTCCAGACATGGGGCTCTGAGCGCCCCCCTCTTTGGTCCCTGACACTGTCCACCCAGGTCCCTGCATTCCAGAGCTCGCTGAGAGGGACCGGACCCTCCGGGAGGGAACGGCTTCGTGGGGTGCGTTCGGCACCCCTCAAGACAACCCTCGTTCCAGAAGCTCAGCACCAGCACGTTGCTGGCGCACAGCAACTCACCCCGAAAACGCCACCCCCTGCGGTCAGACTCCCCCCGCGGAATCTGCACCGCGCAGCCCGAGCCCCCGCTGACAGCCACCCCGAGTCCCCGTGGGCCCCGCAGAGGACACACTGCTTGACCTGGGTCTTCAAGGAGAGAGGGGACCATTCCAGAGACAGAGCCGCTGT
>NW_007733191.1:88968-91462 GCF_000696425.1 Galeopterus variegatus | reverse complement strand
CCCTGCATTCCAGAGCTCGCTGAGAGGGACCGGACCCTCCGGGAGGGAACGGCTTCGTGGGATGCGTTCGGCACCCCTCAAGACAACCCTCGTTCCAGAAGCTCGGCACCAGCACGTTCCTGGCGCACAGCGACTCACCCCGAAAACGCCACCCCCTGCGGTCAGACTCCCCCCGCGGCATCTGCACCGCGCAGCCCGAGCCCCCGCTGACAGCCACCCCGAGTCCCCATGGGTCCCGCAGAGGACACACTGCTTGACCTGGGTCTTCAAGGAGAGAGGGGACCATTCCAGAGACAGAGCCGCTGTGTGGATGCAGGAATGTGGGAATGCGCGGGGCACACGGATGGCACAGGGGACGTGCGCGAGGGGTGCCCAGGGCGGGGGACAGCGGGTGGTGCCGGGGTGCCTGGGGCAGGGGACAGTGGGTGGTGCAGGGGTGCCTGGGTTGGGTCGTGGCGTCAGGAGGGAGGCGACCCCACCTCATCGTGCTTAGGAAGACTGAGGGGCGGCAGCGCGAGGTGAGGCCAAGTGGCTGGGGAAGAAGACACAGAACCCAGGTCCAGTGGGGACAGGGGTCTCAGCACTTCACCACAGGCCCCGTGCTCTGACAAAGCCCGTGGATCCCTTCTTGGAAGAATGATTTTTAAAGGCATTAAAACACATGCATGATTGCAAAGGAAATCCGTTATCATGAACTGCAGTTTTCAAACTTTTCAGAGAATCTGTGATGTGAAAACATAGGAGCTTCTTTAGCGACACACTTGGTCCTAAGCTCTCCAGCAGCGGGTCTAATAACTATGGTCATTGTGAAGCAGTGACGAGCGTGACCGAATCTGCAGAGATCTGCCACAACCGTAGCTCCATATAGAAAATACCCGTCTTGTTCCCAGGTACTGTATTTTAATGAAGTTCAAGGCTTCTTCTGTGCAGTAAGATCACAGGTGCAACAGTGTTCCCCTCTCGACCCCTCACCCCCCGAGCAAGATCTGTCCTGGTACAAAGTGCCATCCCAGGTCACCCCGGACGCCCCTGGGTGCTGATGTCTGCACTCATGATGGAAGGGAATGCTCGGTTTCAGGTGGAGGTTAATGGATGTAAAGAGGTCATGTTTCCCATCCTAGTTCGCAGTGCCCTGACTGCCTCCCTGATTAGGGAATGACTGCTTAGCGTCTACACGAGGAGACGCAGCCTGCGATGGGGGAGAGTGTGACGAAAGAGAAGAGAAAGAAAGAGAAGGCTCCGGCAGGTACAGCTGCCAAGGACAACGGCACCACCACTAGGAACAGGGACAGCGGAAAGAAGGGCAGCTCAGGCAGAAACGTGACCGTGGCGGTGGTGACCACTAGAAACAGAACGTCCACGTGGAAATGCTCAGCCAGCCACTGGAAAGCAGGCTTGCAGGCAGGAAAACAGCGTTTGGAGTCTTCCAGGAACAATCACCCATTTTGAAATGGCCTAGGCTGGAGAAAGTGGCACAGACAAGTTTTATGGATGGTCTACTTTTAGGGCTCCCTAGGACGTTCAGAAGCAGGCTGTCCTTCCCCACCTCCCCAGCAGCCCCTCTCCATAAGAAAGAGGGCCCAGGAGTGTGTGGGGACGCTCAGCCTCGGCCTGGGATGCCCAAGATCTGAGGAAAGGAGGAAAGGCAGACTCAGGAGGGGCTGATTAAACCAGCCAGGCCATGGGTGAGGGGACAGGCTGTGGCTGCAGAAACGGGGCTGGATGCACCAAGTCAGGGCTGCAGACAATCATTACGAGGTGTAGACTCTGAGCAGGGTTCAGGAGGTTGGGGGCGGGGGCACAGAAGTCCTCAGGAATGGTCTGCAAATGTGCAGCTTTGGGCACATGAACTGCGATGGGGCCTCCTGCCTCAGTGGGGTGTGGGAGGGAGACGAGAGCCACCGACACGTAATTCATTTTTGCTTCTGTAGTTGAGGCTTCGTGAGAATCCTTGCTTTGGCTGGCTGGGCACATGGGTCCAGTGATGTTTCAGGGGTGCTGTTACCAGGGATTCTGCAACACTGCACCCCACCCCGACAGCTTGTTCAAGACCTTGCACTTAGAGCGGGTGGCTCAGCTGCCCCCACTGCCCACCAGACTAGGGGTCTCCAGACCCAGCTCTGCCCAGGAGCCTCAGATGCAAATGACGATATTTGGCCATGAACAGCCCCTGGGCACTGCTTGTCACCGCCTTCTTTGGGGACCCATCAGAGCTAGCGGCAGGAGACAGAAGCACAGAATGCCCTCCAGATGCTGTTAACACTGACATGGAAAGGCACCCGGGACATGGGTCTATCAGACACACCATCTCCCTACGTGGCCAGAATCAGGCTCTGCTCTCATGTGCAAACACTCAGGTCACACCTGTGCTTTCATTAGTTGAAGAAAATGCCTGGCTAATAAACTATTTCCATCTTTAGAAATGGCATAAATGTCATTAGAAACTAACCTGAGCTTATTGGCTTTATTTAACTCTTGACAGGTATAGAATATA
>NW_007733191.1:86608-88495 GCF_000696425.1 Galeopterus variegatus | reverse complement strand
TTCCATCTTTAGAAATGGCATAAATGTCATTAGAAACTAACCTGAGCTTATTGGCTTTATTTAACTCTTGACAGGTATAGAATATAACATTTAAAATGCAATTAACTTGAGCACTGGGGGAGAAACAAGCCCATCAGATGGATGTCTTTTGGATAAGAGGAGATATTTAAATCTCATAAATCTTAAAATTCTCATAGTCATATCCCAAAGTAGGACTATGGTACCTTATTATCCTAAATCTCTCAACTCCTGTCTGTTACTGTTGACCAGATTAAAAAAATAAAAATAAAGTCTCCTCAAATAAAACCATTTTGCATTAAAATGAAGTGGATTGAAGTTCAGAGAAAGGTCTGGCCACCTCACCTAACAGAAAAACACCATACTGTCTACGAAGGTGAATTTTATGTGTCAACTTGACTGGGCCATGGGTTGCCAAGATATTTGGCCAGACGTTGTTCTGAGTCTGTCTGTGAGGGCGTTTCTGGGTGAAATTAACGTGTGAATCAATAGACTGAGTAAAGCAGACTGCCCTCCCCAACCTGGGTGGGCCTTACCCAATCAATTCAAGACCTGAATAAAACAAGAAGTTGAGTAAGAGAGAACTCCTCCTGCCCTGCTGGTTGAGTTGGGACAGCAAGCTTTTTTCCTGCCTTTGTGCTGAAACTTGCACCACAGGCTCTCCTGGGTCTCCAGCTTGTCTACCAACTGCAGATCTTGGGGCTTGGCAGCCTCCATCATCTCAAGAGCCAGTTCCTTGTAAGTCTCTTTCTTATGAGAGAGAGAGAGAGATAGAGACAGGACGATACATGGATAGACAGAGAAGATAGATACATGGATAGACAGAGGTAGATAGATGTAGATAGACAGACAGAGATATACAGACACATAGATACACAGATGTAGACAGAGACAGATACACAGATACATGGACAGATAGAGATGAGTAGACAGAAGTAGAGATAGGTAGACAAAGATAGATGCATAAGTAGATATAAATAGAGATAGATGGAGATAGAGACACAGATACATGGGTAGATAAACAGAGATAGAGAGATACACAGACACAGAGATAAATATAGATAGATATGGATAGGTGATAGGTAGAGAGATACGCAGGTAAATAGAGATAGAAACAGACAAACAGAAACATAGATAAGAGACAGATAGATGGAGGATAGATATATACGTAGAGATTGATAGAAACAGACAGACAGACAGATAATAGATATGTAGGTAGAGATAGAGACAGACAGATAGATGGTAAATAATACACAGATAGATATGTAGATAGAGATTGATAGATAGAGACGGACAGACAGACAGATAACAGATAGGTATGTAGGTAGACACACACTCACACACACACACACACACACACACACACATCCTGCTGGTTCTGTTTCTCCAGTGCACCCTGACTAATANCACACACACACACACACACACATCCTGCTGGTTCTGTTTCTCCAGTGCACCCTGACTAATACTCCATCTTTACACCACTTATCCATTCAGTGATTTGACAAATGTCTGTTGAGCACTGTAGTAGGCTTTGTCTTGAAGCTTAGTGTTGATTATGCACTCCTCAAAAATGACACCCAGTTTTCTCTGGAGGCCAGCCCTCCCTGCTCTCAGCTCCTGTAGCTCTTGTGTGGTTTAGCTGGGCTGATACCACCTCCCTTGCACCCCAAAATTCCAAGTAAGCACATGACCCAGACCTGGAAAATCCACAAGCTCCATCCTACAGCCACAGAGATCGGTCCAGGAATGTGCCCACGACCCAATATCACCCACTGATGGACAATCCTGAGACCACAATTTTGGAATCACCAATAGAAGACATTCTCCCTCTACTGGAATTTTAGATGGCAACAGAGCAGATGCTGG
>NW_007733191.1:82029-86020 GCF_000696425.1 Galeopterus variegatus | reverse complement strand
TCACCAATAGAAGACATTCTCCCTCTACTGGAATTTTAGATGGCAACAGAGCAGATGCTGGAGCGGCTGGGACCGGCTCCTGGGGACCCACCTGAGAGCTAGGGTGCACAGACACAAGCAGGACGACACGGACAAGCTCAGCTGAGGCCTGGACTCTCCAGCACTTTTCAGTTCTGTGTGTAAATCAATTTCCTGTTTGACACTGACAAGGGGTGCCTGCCACTTGTGTCCCAAAGACCCCACTTTGTGCCAGACCCCTGGAAGGGCTTCACCATGGGCTGAGAAGTGAGACTAGCCTCGATGGCCTCAGTAGAGCAGACTTCAAAGACAAAAGCAAATAGACCCCCCATTCTGAACCACACAAAATCTGAGACACCAGAGACCACCCTGTGCATTTCCCTTTCAAAACAGAAAGCCAGGTGGGTATCACGTGGCAGGCTCTTGGTCACAGAGCAAGAAGACACTCAGGGACAGGATCTCATGTCCGGTTTCAGGCCAAACACCCCCAGAATGAGGAAATGCTCGGGAGAATGAGACCGATAGCCGGGAAGAGCTCCCGCAGGAGCCTGGATACAGAAAGTGGTGCCCACCAACCGCTGGACCTAACTCAGGCCACTTCTGCTCCACCATAGGAAAATGGAAAGCAATTTACAGCCATTTGTCTTAAACACACATGTCTCTTGCCCACCAGCTACGACTGTCCTCCTCACAGGTTGTTAGTCTTATTTTCTTCTACTGTCTCTTATTTCTCTGACTTACTTAAAAGGATATAAAAATGTATTCTATCCAATATGGACATCTTTGAAAATCAGGGAAGAGAAAATGAAGGCCCAGAGCAGGCCAAATTTCTCTTTATGCCTGCCTGATATCTTCGGGGACACATCTAACCACACTTAGTTTCACAGTGT
The DNA here is from genome assembly GCF_000696425.1 of Galeopterus variegatus. Classification (NCBI taxonomy): domain Eukaryota; kingdom Metazoa; phylum Chordata; class Mammalia; order Dermoptera; family Cynocephalidae; genus Galeopterus; species Galeopterus variegatus. Next base: position 85,112 of record NW_007733191.1, on the reverse strand, counting down.
GTAACTGATATGGCCTCCTCCACCAGCTCACATGCCTTTTAACAATCAAATGAATAATCCCCTGTGTCTGTGCTGCTTTCACAAGAATGCTTGTCTTTCTTCCACTTGGGACCTCCCTGCCATGAAACTCCAGTCACCCCCAGGGCTCACTCTGTCTACTAAGAAGCTGACCCAAGGAGTCAGCTGCAACTGCTGGGAGGCCCTGGCTCATGGCTGTGGTTGCCGATGCAGCCACAGGATGTACCTAGTGGCCCAGGAGTTCAGTACAGACCCTGCCCAGCACAGTGTCAAAGCCAGGTCTTGCCACTGGTCCAGCACTGCTGTCCCTGGGTTAGGGCAAGGAAGCCTCTCTCTCCAGAGTCATTCTCAGCTGTGATCACTTCAATCCACTATAGGCTTGGGCACAATACCCAGCCAGTTAGGGACACTTTTCTTAATTTAAACACATATGCGTGTGCACACAAACACACACACCCCACACGACAGTTTTCCTAAGGCAACCCAGGGTGCAGGGTGGCTGGGTCAGAAGCTCTCTCATCAGCCACACACTGCATCTGGACATGTGGACATAGCTCCCTCCTCAGACCTTGAGGAAGAACACCATTTCCTTGAAACACACAGGATGGGGTTGATTGCCAAGACTCACCAGTATGACCGAACCACCACTAGCCCAAGATGTGGGAGAGGGGACAGGAGCTGAGCAATGCACTAGGTCTGGGCTCACTCCAGGAGACCAAAAACAACCCCTCCTCCCACACCACACACACACACACACACACACACACACACACAACTGCTGCAATGTGCCATCAATTCGTGCCCCAGCAAAATTGTCAGTGACTGTTAATGCCTCCATGACCCCCAAAAAACAATCACAAAAACAGAACAGCCTGATGTCAGTCCACTTCCCAGAGGCCAGGCTGACCAGTCTCACTAAGGGTCACCTTGTTAACCAGCATCATGAACTCAAATATTCTTTGACACAAAAAAGGCTTAGTATCAATCAGTGCTAATTGCAGGTTTCTGTGCTACATGCCTAGCTCAAGCTGTTTAGCAAAAATTATGTTTCATTAAATTTTATACTAATCAGCTTTAAGAGCAGAGTGCAAAATTAACTTGAAGTAATTTCATGCTCTCAAGTAACCTTTATTTTCTAAATTGTGGTGTTTTGCAGTAACTATTTTATCCTACTGTATAATAACAGTGTTCTTTGCATTAGGGTACAGCACTTATATAACAGCTGTTGTCTTAATCAAATATCAATAGCTCATCTTTATTCCAACATTAAGTCAATAGCACATGCCGTTTGTTACTTCATAAACTTCAATTCCATAAGTGTTATCGGTTAAATAAGTGCTCTCCAAAGTGTGGTTTAATGAATCAGAAACAATTTAAAAGACAGTCTGGCTTGAAATTGTGAAATCTGCCAAATTTAAGACTTCTATAAAATATCAAAATCTTCAGGTAACCAAATGTTCGGCTGTATTTTGAACAACCACTTTCTTCTAATGAGTCCTCACATACTATGGTTTCTCTTAAACTATAGAGTATGAATGTTTAGGACCCACTCAACTGGAAATCTGACTCCTGCATTTGTATTTTTGCTTTTTCCTAATAAATTTTAACACATATTTGTGCAAACTTGTCCCTCAAAAGAAAATATTGAAGCAAAAAAAATGTAATGCTTATTATAGCTTAATAACTACGTATGTAAATAAGATTTGGGAGTTTGGGTTAACCATAAGTGTAGTGCCAGACAACAGAATAACATCAAAAAGGCCAAAGCAATCCTGAGCTACATTAATAGAGTCATTATATCTAGGAAGCAGGAGGTAATAGCTGTGCCCTATAATTGGAACTTGCCTGAGTGTCATATTTAAATATGAGCACTTCACTTGGAAAAGGAAAGAGACAATAGTTGTATTTCAGAGGAGAACAACCTGGATGGTAAAGAAACTGAAAACGGGCCCTTATTGATATAAAGGCAGGTTGATCACAAGGTTTGCATGCATGTCACAATGGTGGAACTATGACTAACTAGTAAAAACTAGAGATGAAGAGAAGCTTTCTTATACTCGTAGCTAATCAGACATGGAACAAGTCATTTTAATAGGGTCAATTACTTATATTTCTAGATGGAAAGCTATAGAGAGAAAACCTAACAAGTAGTTTTCTTATATCTGCCTTAGAAAGTAAGTATTTTGCTGACATATCCTGCAGGCAGAGCCAAAAGTTTTCCTTGAGTTAAGGAGGTAGAGCTGGGACTCCACAAAAGCCAAAGAGGCTAGAGTTCACAAGGAAGAATACCAGGGAGGAGAGAGCCATACACAACAAGAACCCCAGATATCTACATGGGGTTCCCCTTAAATATTAAGCAGAGCACCAATCAGTGAATGCATGTGAAAAAACTACACAGGGTCAGGAATAAAACAGCCAAAAGGATTTAGAGGGAACAATCATTGGCACTCACTCAGGGTCAGAAACAGTGCCTATTATCAACAGCCAGAGTGGAAAAATCATAAGTTGCAGAGCGTAAGGTAAAGTACTCAAAACAGTTTTACCTAATAGTAAATTAACCCATGTTAAAAATGGCTCTGTTTCCACCCAAGAAGCATAAAACAAAACCTGAAAAGATTAAACTGTTTCCAAAAAACTTAACATGGTACAGAACAAAAATTGAGAATATTTATAAGAATAGAAAAGCATCCAGCATACAAGAAGATAAAATTAACAATGACTGGCATCCAACCAAAAATTACCAGGCATACAAAGAAGCAAGAAAAATATACACATAATGGGAGAAAGGGTAATCAATCAAAACTAACCAAGCATTGACACACATGATATAATTAGCAGAAAAGAACATAAAACAGTTATTAGACTGTTCCATTGTTTCAGAAGATAGAGGAAAGACTATGAATGTTAAAAACCATGGAAGACATAAAAAAAAAAATACCCACACTGAAGTTCTAAAAATAAAAATTGTAAGGTTTGAGATTAAAATGAATACAATGCATGGAATCAAAAGCAGATTAAACACTGTAGAAGAAAAGATTAGTAAACTTGAAAATATTGCAATAGAA
>NW_007733191.1:73914-81850 GCF_000696425.1 Galeopterus variegatus | reverse complement strand
TGTTTCAGAAGATAGAGGAAAGACTATGAATGTTAAAAACCATGGAAGACATAAAAAAAAATACCCACACTGAAGTTCTAAAAATAAAAATTGTAAGGTTTGAGATTAAAATGAATACAATGCATGGAACCAAAAGCAGATTAAACACTGTAGAAGAAAAGATTAGTAAACTTGAAAATATTGCAATAGAAACTATATAAAATTAATCACAGAGAGAGAGAGAAAGGGCTGGAGAAATGAACACAGCATTAGTGTGCTGTGGGACAATTTCAAGTAACCAAATATACATGCAATAGGAATTCCTAAGAGAGAGGAAAAGGTAAGGGATAGCATGACCAAAATTTTATAAATTTGATAAAAACATAAATCCATAGATTAAAAGAGCTCAACAAACCTTAAGCACAATAAACATGAAGAAAACTACATTAAAACACATTATAATCAAACTGCTCAAGGCCAGTGATAAAGGAAAAAATCTTAAAAGCTGCCAGAGGAAAAGGGTCACATTACCTGGAGAGGAAAATACATAAAGATAACAGCAGATGTTTCATTGGAAACAGTGCCAGCTAAAAGATGATGGCTCAGCATCTTTAAATTACTGAAAAAACACTGTCAACCTAGAATCCTTTACTCAGTAAAAATAGTTTTCAAAAACACAAGCAAAATAGTTCTTAAGGCATACAAAAGCTACAAGTATCATCACCAGTAAAATTGCACTACAAGAAATGTACAGGAAGTCCTTCAAGCAAAAGAAAAATGAGAGCAGATGGGAAGCTGGATCTACACAGAGAGATAAAGAATAGTGGAATGCTAAATATATGGATAAATGTAAAGACAATTATTGTTATTATTTAAATCCCTTTAAAATATAGTTGATTGTTTAAACCCAAAATAATAACAATGCATAGTGTGGTTTATAATATATGTAAAAGTAAAGTGTATGGAACAGATATATCAAAGGCTGGGAGGGGAGACATGAAATTATGCTACTATAAGGTTTTTATGCTATACATGAAGCTAGATAATATCATTTGGAATTAGACTGTGACAAATTAAATTCTCATGCTACAATTCTTAAGTCAACCACTAAAACAACAAAATAAAGAGTTATAGCTAATAAGCTAATAAAAGAGACAAACAAAAACATAAAAATATATACAATTAACCCAAAAGAAGGCAGAAAAAGAAGAAATGGGAACAAAAAATGGACAAATAAAAAACAAATAGCAAGGTAGTAGATTTAAAGTGAAATATATCAGTAATCTCATTAAATATAAATGGGCAAAACACTCCAATTAAAAGGCAGAGATTATCAGGACAGATTACAAAAACAAGACTGAATTNAATTAAATTCTCATGCTACAATTCCTAAGTCAACCACTAAAACAACAAAATAAAGAGTTATAGCTAATAAGCTAATAAAAGAGACAAACAAAAACATAAAAATATATACAATTAACCCAAAAGAAGGCAGAAAAAGAAGAAATGGGAACAAAAAATGGACAAATAAAAAACAAATAGCAAGGTAGTAGATTTAAAGTGAAATATATCAGTAATCTCATTAAATATAAATGGGCAAAACACTCCAATTAAAAGGCAGAGATTATCAGGACAGATTACAAAAACAAGACTGAATTATGTGATGCTTAGAAACTCATTTTAAATATAAAGACACAAATAGTTTAGAGGTAAAATGACAGGAAAAGATATATTATTCTAACACCAATAAAAAAAATAAAAATATATACAATTAACCCAAAAGAAGGCAGAAAAAGAAGAAATGGGAACAAAAAATGGACAAATAAAAAACAAATAGCAAGGTAGTAGATTTAAAGTGAAATATATCAGTAATCTCATTAAATATAAATGGGCAAAACACTCCAATTAAAAGGCAGAGATTATCAGGACAGATTACAAAAACAAGACTGAATTGTGTGATGCTTAGAAACTCATTTTAAATATAAAGACACAAATAGTTTAGAGGTAAAATGACAAGAAAAGATATATTATTCTAACACCAATAAAAACAAAACGGTGGCATGGACACACTATCATTAGACAAAGTCAATTTCAAAACAGAGAAAACTAGCAGAGGTTAATGAGCTGTTTTCATAATGATGAAAGCGTCAGTTCATCATGAAGATATAACAATCCTAAACATTTACAAACCGAGTAACAGAGCTCAAAGTGCATGGAGGAAGAATTTACAGATCCCAAAGGAGAAGTAAGCAAATACATACATATAGTCAGAGATTTCAACAACTCTCTCTCTCAATGATTGATATAAAACGTAGACAGAAAATCAGGAGAGATATAGAAGACTCAAACAATACTGTCAGGCGAACTGACCTAATTCATATTATGTCAATAACAGCAGAATACATATTTTTCTTAGGTGGACGTGAAACATTTTTCAAGACAGACCATACACAGGGCCATAACATAAGTCTCCAAGAATTGAAAAGGATTCATACATACATCTATTCTGCTCTCTGGCCAGAACAGAACTACATTAGAAATCAATAACAAAGATACCTGGAAAATTCTTAAGTAGTTGAAAACTAAATAGAACATCACTTGGGGCAGGTAGAATAATGGCCCCTCAAAAGTGTGTACATCCTAATCCCCAGAACCTGTGAATACGTTACCTCATGTGGCAAAGGAGACTTTGCAAATGTGATTAAATTAAGGCTCTTGAGATAAGTAGACTACCCAGGATTACCTGGGTGGGCCCAACGTCATCACAAGGGTCCCTATAAGACAGAAGCAAGAGGATTAGAGTTGGTAGTAAAACATGTGACAACAGAATCAAGACGCTGGAAAGCTGTAAAGAGGAGGCCGTGAGCCAAAGAACACAGGAAACCTCTGGAAGCTGGAGAAAAGGCACGGAAACAGGTTTTCCCCTAAAGCCTCTAGAACAACTACAGTCCTGCCAACACCTAGATTTTAGGAGTTCTCACTTCCAGAACTAAAATACATTTGTGTTATCCTAAGCCACTGATTTTGTGGTTATTTGTTAAAGCATACAGTCCTGCCAACACCTAGATTTTAGGAGTTCTCACTTCCAGAACTAAAATACATTTGTGCTATCCTAAGCCACTGATTTTGTGGTTATTTGTTAAAGCGGAAACAGGAAACTAATACCAGTGGCTCAGTTCTCAGGTCGCAGGTTTCTCCCCCAGCAGAGCCCAGTGCCTCCCTGTAGGAGCTGTTCAAGAATTTGTGAACATGCTTACAGGAGACAAGTTCCCCCGGAGAGCTAGAAATGAGAATTTCTCCCCCAGCAGAGCCCAGTGCCTCCCTGTAGGAGCTGTTCAAGAATTTGTGAACATGCCTTACAGGAGACAAGTTCCCCCGGAGAGCTAGAAAATGAGAGGCAACAGTATCAGGGTTATTTTCTTTCAATTGCATTGAAAAAGAGAAAAATAGGTCACACAGAAAATTAACTGTTTAAGAGTTTTAATTCCTACAACTACCCCCTCTCGACATACACATAAAAAATGATAACAACACTAAAAAGACCTGAGATGTCAGAGCAAGTGAGTTAGCATCTGAACTCAGCTCCAGAAGCAAGTGAGTTAACATCTGAGCTGGGACATGAGGCCAGCACCGGGGACAAGGAATGCAGGTGAGCAGGGGTGGGAAGGAGGGAGAGTCCCCCAGCGCCAAAACGCTTCTCAGAGGCTGGGCAGACCCTGAAGAACCTAAGAGAATGGGGGAGAGGCATTTTGCTAAGTGAAATAAGCCAGACACAGAAAGAAAAATGCTGCATGATCTCTCTTACATGCAGACTTTTAAAAGAGATGCTTTTGAACACACAGAGACGGAGGTGGGAGGAAGGGTAGAAGCTGCCTCCGCCCCGAGGCAAGCGCTTCTTTCTGACCCATCGTCCTTCAAAACGCTCTCTCCAGGGGAAATCACAGCAGCATAAACACAGCCCACTGCTACTCAGCCTCCCGGGCCCTGCCCCTCCTTTGTAAAAGCAATAATGATCTCCATTTCATCGCGATCTTGGCGAGGGAAGACGAGACGAGGGTGTGAAATGCCTGTGGAAAGCGGCTGTGACTGTCAGCTCCCGTCTGGCCGTGTGGCAGTCCGTGGCTCTACACTGCTTCTTTATCAAGCTCTGCTGAGGCCGGGCATAAGCCTGTTACCTTGTCCTCCTCTTTAGCTGCCTTTTCATACCGCCCCCAGAGCCTAATTGCTGAAAGTTAAATTAGGACACTACCCTAATTAAAACCAGATGAAACAAAAGCACCTTCAACGGCTCTGGAGTGTAGCCAGAAGAAAGTCTGCCCCCCTTTGCCTGGCGTTTGAGGTCCCCTAGAACACGCCGCTTCCCTATCACTGCTCTACACGGCAGACACGCTAGAAACCCTAGGTGGGTAAGTACTTGGAGCACTAAGCCCCACGCCTAGGACATTGTAACTGTCCCTCGTTTCTCTAGTGGATTGAAAATGTCTTGAATTTAGGGGCCACAGTTACTCATCTTTGTACCCCTGGCATCTGGCAGTGCCTGGCACACAGACAGAACTGAATGTGGTCACGGAACAACGCCCCCCACAAAAGATGTTTATCTCCCACCCCTGGAACCTGTGGAGGCGCTACCCTAGCCTGGCACAGGGGATTAAGCCTGTAAAAGCAGCTAACATTGCTGATCAGCTGACCTCGACATAAGAATTAGTCTGGACTGCCTTGGTGGGCCCAGTGTAGCAAGTGGAAAGATAGAAGAAAAAGTGGCAGAGTGAGTAGGACTCAGCCCAACACTGCTGTCCTGAAGGTGGAGGACAGGCCCACGAGACCGGGAATGCAGGTGGCCTCTAGACTCTGGAAAATGTCAGGAGCACCTGACACCTTGACTTTAGCCCAGCGAGACCCATCTCTGACCTCTGACCTCCAGAACTGCCACAGAAAAAACGAGCATTGTTTTAAGCCACTGATCATTTATTTCAGCAGCAATAGAAGACTACACACTCCTCTCGTGAATGAACAGGTGGGAGAGTGGACGGATGCATAAAGTGCCTGCTGCCACCAGATGGTGGCCTCTGTGTTGTGCCTCTTATGTTTCTGCTGCCCAGCAACCTTCCCTTTTCTTCTGGTAGCAGCACCTCTATTTCCCTTTGGAGAATCACATTCTCCCATCTTCAGTTCAAGTGGTGCAATCGAGGCCAACAGGCACCGCCAGTCCTAGGGCAGGCCCAGGGCCTGGTTTGTGCAATGAGAACACCTGTGGCTCTGGCCAGTGACTGGCTCAGAAATGGACCATGACCTGAACCTGCCCAAAGAGGGCCGGCGCCAGGACCTCTGCTACCACCGCGAGGAAAGCAGAATGCAGGGGGGGGGAGGGGGGCGCCAGCCACTGGATGAAGATGGTAATGAAGGTGACAGGGGAAAAACAGCTCAGACGGGGGCACAGATTCTTAACTATACGCAGTGACATAGTCAGTAAATTCTCTTTGGAGTTTGAGTTAATTTGTTAGGTTTCTGCCATTGTAATTAAAAACATGTATATGTGGTCTCGTCCCTCTAGGGCCTATGCTCAAGCCACTCTTCACCCTGGACTCTGTCTGCCACAGCCCTCAGAGCTCAGGTGAACCCCCACTGTGCCCAGCCAGCCTTCCCCAACCACCCAGAGCAGGCGCTCTGTGCTCTCTGAGATCAGACTTCGCTGCACCCATGCTGTGGTCAGGGTTACGGGCTTGTCCACCCTCACGTGACACAAGCTCCCTGCCTTTGCACCATGCCCCGCTCACCTGTACGATCTCCCACTCCCCACCGTCAGAAGATGGCCTTGGACATACAGGGATGCAGGAGACTACTAAACGCAATTCTTTGTTGGAAAGAAACCTTATTGTGCAAACACCACAGCCTGGGAGCTCCAGAGAAGTCGACAAAGGCTGGATGGCAGTTCCTGCCCTAAGCTGCTATTCACGTGCGGGAAGAAACTGACACACACAGAGACTGGAGCCTCCAGCACCACGGGGTCAGCCAAAAACAGCGCCCCATCGTGCGCCACCAGACCTCGGAAATTGAAATTCTGATTCTTGAGGCACTACGTGGAAGCCTGACTTGACACAAAACTAATTACGTGTGCAACAAACAATTATGCAACACAGGTGGGGTGCTTTGAATGCAAACCACAGCTGCAGTGGAAACGGCACTGCAGTGCTCTCATAAGCCTGGGGAAGGCCCCTCTCTGCTTCCAAGGAATCTACGTCAGCCTGTAGGAAAGTGTGCATCTGAGAGTTAAATGTGAACTAGTAGGCACCTCAGCCTTAAGATGTCCACACAGAACCCCAGAATTCCTCCCCAAACTGCTTTTCACCAAGTCTTCTGTTGTCAGGATCGGCCCCACCCAGAGCACGTCCTGCTGATCAGGTTAAACAAGGAGCCATCTTTGATGCCTCTTTTTCCTTCCCCTCGACCTTGAATCCATCAGCAAGTCCCGTCTCCTCCTCCAAACTCCACACTGGGTCCACCTGCTTCTCCTTCCACACCTACCGCCCAATCCCAGCTAGCAGCACCATGTCCCTGCAGTGCCACAACCACCTCTCAGGTTGTCTTGACGCCTGTGGTCTGTCCACAGTGTGAATCAGACCATAACTCTCCTCTGCTCAAACCTTCAGAGTTCCCACCTCGCCCAGAATCAAGCCCAATGTCCTAAGTGGGGCTGGTCAGGCCAGTAAGCCTCCACTCACCATGACAACCCCAGAGTGTGCCGCCTGCCTGGGCTTCTGCAGCCCAGCACTGTCCCTTTGCTTTTCCAAGGACAAGGTCAAACTGCCCACCTGAACCAGTCAAGAGAGTAAAGCTAGCTCTCACGACAGGCAGACCTGGAGTCTCGATGGCTTAACAAACTGAAGGTTTATCTCACTCGCACAGATTCAGTGAACACCAGGTGCCCTCCTCCCGTTCTGTGGCTTCCACATCAGAACACATGTTCTCCAAGGTTGCAGAGACAGGAGAGAAAGACAAAAAGACACAGAAGCCCTGAAGAGCTTCAGCCTGAGGGTGACGCACGCCGTGCATGCTCAGGGTGCACCAGCCGAATGTTGCACCCAAGCCCAAGCTCAGGCCCTGCTTTCCAGGGGATCTAAACTAGGACAGGAATGCAGGGTGGGGAGGAGGGGGCAGAAAGAGAGATTTAAATCCTGTGGCCAGGGTGTCCTATAAGGAGGTGATTTGAAACACAGAGCTAAATGTCGAGGAGGGGACAGCCACGAAAGAGGGTGGAGGAAGAGCCCGGTGCTTGGGCCCCAGGAATAGCCAGCTCTGCTCCCCACTTCCAGGACAGCTGGGCTTGTCCGGAGACTGTCTCCGACTCCCTGAGCTAGAGGTGGGAACCCCACGGGCAGCTGTGAGCTCACTCGGACAATGCCTTTTGTTGGTAGGGACTTCCAAAGCTGAAGTCCTATATTCATCAAATACACTTTTTGAGTGATCCTGTGTCCCCAAGCCAGAAAGAGTTCCAGGCACTGAGATTCAAAAAAGAAAGGGATCCAAAGTTGGTGTTCACTATTACACAATCATTTTAAAAGTTGTTGTGGCTATAAAGAGCAAAAGCTTTGAAAATATGCACATCCCATGACTCAGCAATTATACTTCCAGAAAATTATCAAGTGTATGCCCAAGTATTTAGCTATCAGAATATTAACTGAAGCTTTACTTTTAACAGAAAAATATAATCTACTTGTCAAAGAACAGGAGATATGTTAAGGACATTTGGGAATATCTATAAGATAGGATATTCTTCAAATGTTAAAAATAGGGCCGGCCCGGTGGCGCACTGCTACAGTGCGCCGCTTGGGAGCGCGGTGGCGCTCCCGCCGAGGGTTCGGATCCCACATACAGACTGGTTCCCGCTCACTGGCTGAGCGAGGGGCGGGCACAAAACCGAGGGGTGCGATCCCGTTGCCGGTCCCGGCCCCGTGCGGGC
>NW_007733191.1:35215-73028 GCF_000696425.1 Galeopterus variegatus | reverse complement strand
TCCGTTGCCGGAAAAAAAAAAAAAAAAAAAAAAAAAGACAAAAAGGCAAATGTTAAAAATAATATTTTAGAAGAATTTTTGGATGTGGAAAGCTATTCATAATTTATGATCGAGTGAGAAGAAAATATACAGTAGTTCTAGGAAATAGCTAAGATTACCATGAATAATTATTATGGACACTTTCTCCAACCTTACTTTTGTGCTAGGCGCTATGCAGAACCCTGGGTGCACACTGTCAGATTTAGCCCTTGTAACAACCCTACTGGGGGCTGTGATGCTCCCATTTTAAAGAAGAGGAAATGGCACTGGTCAGACAGGCTGGTTCTTCTCCATTTTTTCTCCAGACCCATTTCTCTGTGCTGCGGCCCTGCTCTGAACAGGGTTAATTTCCTAACCTCCTAGAGGCCAAGGTCCTCATTTGCAAAGGTGATCACAGTGCTTGCTTTTGCAGATTTGCTAGGAGAATGAATTGAGATCCTGTGCATAAATACATAGCACAGCCCTGGACAAATATCTTATTATTTTTTATTTAACCTCATTACCAGGAGCCCTCCCCGCCCCCAGACGACCTCCCCTTGTGAGCCTACCCTGAGCATTCGGTCCACAGCCCTCACTGCCTCATCTACTCTGGGTGGGTCAGAGGGAGGTAAGTGAGCATTGCTGTGCCCCCCCATCTCAGTGTGAATCCAAGGGATCCGACGATGGCAGGAGCCGTGGGAGGCCTGGAAGATATTCACAGAGAAGCCCAGGACCTTTACCAGAGCCCCATCCTCCTGCACACAGGGTGAAATCAGTAACAAAACATGGCGGTCATGATGATGATAGAATATCAGCTGAAATTTAGAGAAGACGTGCCATATGCATGTCCCTTAGAAGCATTATTAGATGTCCTGTGAGAAGCATGATTCACACTCTCTAAGGGTGGTAGTATTACTCCTCCCATGTAAGGACGATAAAACTAAAGGCTAGAGTTAATCAATAACTTGTCAAAGGTTGTGAACAGAGGTCCTTCAATTCTTCATGAAAATGCTTCATATAAAATATTCCCTTTTGATTTTTTTAATGTCTGTGGGATCTATACTGATGCCTCCCTTTATTCCTGATATTAATAATTTATGTCCTCTCCTTTTTTTCTGGATTAGTTTGCCTAGAGATTTATCAAATTTATTGATCTTCTAAAAGAGCCAGCTTTTGGTTTTACTGATTTTTCTCTATATTTCTGTTTTCAGTTTTATTGATTTCTGCTCTTATCTTTATTATTTCCGTCCTTCTGGTAGTTTTGGAATTGACTGGCTCTTCTTTTTCTAGTTGCTTAAGAAAGAAACCTGTATTCTTAATTTAAAACATTTCTCGTTTTTAATAAAAATATTTAATGCTATAAATTTATCTCAAAACATTTCTTTAGTTGTATCCCACAAGTTTTATGTCTTGTGTTTTCATTTTTGTTCAATAGAAAATAATTTCTCATACTCTTTGTGCCTTTCTCTTTGACCCCTACGTTAAGGAAGATTGCCTTTAAGTTTTCAAATTTGTGGGAATTTTCCAGGTACCTCTCTATGATAGGTTTCTCATAAGACTCCTTTGTGGCCAGAGAATATACTTTATATAATTTAAAGTCTTTTAAATATGATGGGGTGTTGAAGTTCATTTTATGGTTCAGAATGCAGTTTATCTTGGTGAATGTTCTATGTGCATTTGAAAAAAAGTGGATATCCTGCTGCTGCTGGGTGGATTGTTCCATGAGAATCAATTAGATCGAATTGGTAGAGAGTGCTCTTCTGGTTGCGTGCAACCTTACTGATTTTCTGTTTACTCGTTGCATTGATCGTGAAGACAGGAGTGCTGTAGTCCCCAACTACAATCATGGTTTTGTCTATTTCTCTTTTCAGTCAGATCAGTTTTTGCTTCAGATATGTTAAAGCTCTTTTATTAGAGGCATACACATGCAGGATTACATCTTTGATTAACTGACCTCTTATTTTTATGTAATATTCCTCTTTAGATGTTACCCCTGGTGATATTTCTTCTTCTGAGGTCTATGCTGACTGACATAAATATGGCCACTCCAGCTTTCTTCAAATTGGTGTTTGCAGGGTGCAACGTCTTCCATATTTACACTTTTACCGTATCTGTGTCTTCACATGTAAAGTGGGTTTCCTGCAGTGGCATATTCCTGGGTCTTGCTTCTTTATACAATCTGATAAGCTCTGCTTTTAAATTGTTTTAGAATGTGAAGGATGTTTAGGATATTTACATTGAATCCAATTATTGATATGACTAGGTATTTTTTTCTCTTGACATTTGCAGAGTGCTTTTCTTTATTGATTATGAATTTTCATGGGGCACAAAGGTGACCGTCACCACTCGTGTCCAAGATGTGATGGCCAGATCCATGATATGACTGGATTTAAACCCACCATTTTACTACTTTCTTTTTTCTCCCCACCCATTCTTTGTTTGGTCTCCCTTTTTTCGTTTTTACTATTTTTGGGATTGAGTGTTCTTTGTGATTTCACTTTTGTGTCCTCTATTGGATTATTAGTTATACCTCTTGTAGATTTTTTCAAGAATTGGCCTGCTTTAAGAAGATTCAACAAATAGGAATCTGGACTTGCCAAGAGATGTGGGAGGTGACTGTTTACTTATGAATGAAGCCTCTGTTTTGGAACACGGATCCACTAGGTATTTCAAGCTCTAGTCATCTTCAGCAATGCAACTGACAGGGCTCAATTCACACATAGAATTGACAACCAGCCTCCCAGTGTGATGGGGTACATCCTCACCAGTGAAGGGGCAGTGACAGTGAAGCTCCCAGGGCTGCCAACGCCTGAGGATGGTGGTGACACCTGAGGTCCCTCGCCAGCTCCTCTGCAGAGTGTCCCTGCCTGGCAGGCAGTGCTGGACCCAAGAGGAAGAGCCTCGACTTGGAGAGTCTACTTTCTACCTCCCGCTCCTTGCTACTGTCCCGTGATCATAGAAGAAAGCACCTAATTGATTCCATCTCCCCCGAAGGCACCAGGACATCCATCCTTGCTCTCCCCAGGAAAAGCAGTCCATTTCCAAATGTCAGTTAGCTGAGCTCAGACTTGCACAATAACACTTGCATCTTCTTAGAGGCTGGGTATGCAAAGGTGAATGAAATTCTCAAACACAAGGAAAAAGATCATCTCCCAACTCCCAGTTAATCGGCCAGGGCTGGGCCTTCTACACTGTTGCTAGGATCACTGAACATCTATGAAGATGCACAGAGACATTAAAAATGAATGTCTCCACTGTAACAATAGAGGGTACGGAGCATAAATAATCCACTAAAACCAAGGCCCATTAAGAAGACTCATCGATCCCAAACAAAATGACTAAATTTCTCAAATGCCACAACAACATTCTGATAAAACTCCAATCCTGATTCCCCAGTGAGGATATCATTAAACGCGACCCTGATTCTGCCCCTCCAGGGCACGTCCAGATGTTTTCCAAGTTGGCTGGGACTAAGACAGTTCTCTTGCTGCCCCTGAGGGCTTGGCAAAGCCTCAGAACTTGTTAGGCTCCTGTGCTCTCAAAAGAACAGGAGGACCGGTGTTCACAACAGCTGAAGGGGTCAGTCCCATGGCCGGTGCTGGTCACGTGGCAGACACTAGGCCAGTCAGGTAGCTGACTGTTCTGTCTGAAGAGTTCCTTGATGGCCGGTTCTGCTGCCCTGATTCTCAGAGCTGCCCCACCTCCTGTCCTTCCCAAGCTCACGCTCCCATGTTTACTTCTATTCTGTCAGCCACGTTGTGCTTCTGATAAATTCCCCTTTTGCTTATATTCAACCTGAATTCGTTTCTGTTTTATATAGAACAAAAGTTGTTACCTGAAAATAGGTGGCAGGTAACAGACCTTCAGAAGAAGGAGGAACATTTTAACCTACTCGTGTGGCTGAGCTGGTGGGAGAGCAAGGAAACTCACTCCTGCTCTGGAGTGGGAACTAGCTGCCCGTAGTGCCTGATATCAGAACCACTAATCAAGTTGTCTTCTGTGCTCCCCAGGCTTAGTGCTTACTGGGGATGAGGCTTTGGAGACAGATACCTGACGCGGGGAGGAAAGCTGGCTGCTTCTGCTTGAAGCAAGATCAGCTCAAGTCCCTCAGTTCTCACCTGAAGGTGTGATGAGACCCAGAAACCTTCCACAACCACACTGAGAGACTCTGCCCACAGCACTGAGATCAGCCGAAAACTAAATTCAGATTTTGTTCAGGTTGCTGAATTCCAATGGTTTTTACACCCACCACCTCACCAGGTAAGAAACGATAGGACACAACCGACACTTGCAGTGGTGCAATTCAGAGAACTTGGGAGCCCTCAACCCACCCTGACACACTCCACATTTCTCCAAATCTGGGTACAAAGCACTGCATACATCAGGGCTCTTTGTCTGCTAGCAACACGAATCAATCTGGAAAATTCAAGCAGTTGGGTGATTCACTGGAAGGACATGAAAGAAGGTCGTGGAATCAAACAAAAGACCAAGGAACCACACTCGGAGAGGACAAAACCTCAGGCAGCTCCAGACCCAGGAAATTGCAAATCTGACAACCTCTGGCACCATGAGGTGAAGCATCTCCAGCCATTTGTAACTTTTTTGTCACTTTGCTCAGGATTCAGAATCTACAGAGGAAATGGTGTCCGATGGCTGCACTGAGGTAGCATGCCTTTTCCTCAGCAAGGAAAGCCCAGGACACCTTTATCCAGCTCCCACCAGACTATATCCATTGGGGTTGGTGGAGGCCCCAAAAGGAAAATGTTCAGACAGACGACAATCCCAGAGGAAAGTGGAGTGGACATCAGGCAAAGAATAAGCAGTCACCCCACCTGAGAACCTGGACCTGCATTCCAGTTCTCTTGGCAGAAGACGGTCTCCCATGACTGTGGGCGCTGCAGCTGCAGTGGACCAATCTCACCTTCTACCATGTGAAGGTTAAGTGCACCCCCTTAAGGCTGTCTTGCAAAGCCCAAGGTCGTGTTTAAACAAAACGACCCAAAGAATCACACATGCTCAGAATTAACGTGTAATTAGGAAGGTGACTCTTCAATTGTCGGTCATTCTTGCTGCTGGGGAACACAGAGCCACTTGTAGGTGGGAAGCAAGTCATACACATGGTATTGTACCCCTTCACAGTGGCCAGCAAGCTGGCCCAAAGGCAGGGCCTCACTCAAGGCAATTGCGCATGGAGCCCAGAAGGAGCACTGGGTCACTGAGAGGGTTTCCGGGGTATATGACTTATAGTTTTAAAACCAGGATAGATTTTCAGCATGCAGTTTTAAAATCAGGGGGCTGCTTGGGAGCGCGGCGGCGCTCCCGCCGAGGGTTCGGATCCCACATACAGATCGGTTCCCGCTCACTGGCTGAGCGAGGGGCGGGCACAGCACTGAGGGTTGCGTTCCCGTTGCCGGTCCCGGTCCGGTGCGGGCACGACACTGAGGGTTGCGGTCCATTGCCGGACACGAAAAAAGACAAAAAAGGAAAAAAATTAAAAAATAAAAAATAGGGCTGGCCCAGTGGCGCACTGCTGCAGTGCGCCGCTTGGGAAGCACGGCGGCGCTCCCGCCAAGGGTTCGGATCCCGCATACAGACCGGCCGCTCACTGGCTGAGCGGGGAGCTGGGGCAACACCGAGGGTTGCGATCCCGTTGCCGGTCCCGGTCCGGTACAGGCGCGACACTGAGGGTTGTGATCCGTTGCTGGTCACGAAAAAAAGACAAAAAGACAAAATAAAAATAAAAAAATAAAAATAAAATCAGGAAAGTTCTGGGCCAACCTGGGGCCCTAAACCTGGTCAGTCCAACCTGGGACAACAACCAAGGCCTCAGTGTGACATAGCATGAACACAGTCCCTTCTCTGTGACCCAGAGGCCCCAGGGAACCCCTGCTCACCCATTCCCAATGCTCTGGAACAGACGTGGCCTTGGGACATGGCAAAAAATACAATGTAATTTAAATAATTTAGTGCACAAGGCATTAGAAGTTTTGAGCCCGGCAAATCCTTGTAATTCCTGAGTTCGCTCCCCACCTTACCTTCAGCGGTACTCATAGGCAGGACATGGCCTAATGCAACAGGCTGCTGACATTCTCACATGGCTCCTGTTAACAGTGTCTGCCTGCTCAGGGGCAGGTGCTCAAAGCCATTCAGCACCCGGGAGGCAAGCAGTGTGCAGCCGTATGCTCAGACCCCCAAGGACTGGGCAAATGTCTGTTATTTACTATTAAGCAGAGGAACAGGGATTCATTTTGCACTCCAATAATAACAATAATAATAATAATAATAATTACAGCTTCATCAACATTAGCATTTAGGTATGAAATATTACAGTACCGATGTCTAATTAACATAGTAATTAGACATATCAATATATTTCCTTTTTCATTTCACATCCATAGTCTACACTAATTGCTTTTAATGTACTCATTTTGGATGGATGCTGATATTTTAGTGCAAAATTATAACTTACCCCATTAACCAAAATCCAATGGCAGCAAAATCGTCCCTAATGCAATTGTACTTCTTGTCTGTGCTGCTCCTCGCCAGCAGTACTGAAGAGACAAGGACATTTCCATTTGCAAATTACCCAAGCAGGACAGGGTGATTATGACAAGGAATTAACATTTCTCTCCCACACTGTCGCCTCACAGAGCAGTCCCAGAGAGAGCAGCAGGGGAAGCTCCATCGATATTGAGAAAAGCAACTCAAGACGCAGAGTGTGGGCGTCGTTCAGACACTGCAGTTTTCTTCCTTGAGTTGATAGCAAACAGTGGCCATAGAATCTTCCTGGTTGGTTTCATGAACTGGGACCTGGGACAGATGTCCAGTTAATGGGGTGGGCCCTCATCCAATCTGGGTCCCACTCGACATCCCTGGTCACGGTGGACACTTGGGACAGCGTCGTGCAGCCACGACAAACCCACGCCCATCCCCTACTCCTGCCGCTCCGCCTGACCCCTCCACAGCCAGTCCTGGTGCCCCTCACCTGCTCAGGGCATGTGCTCAGCAGGCCTCACTGATGGCTGGGAAATGGCAGGGCCCATTGGTGAAAGGAAGTCCCTGCAGACAAGGACACAGGAACATCGTGTCCCACAGCTCTCCCACACTAGGGCTGACCGCACCTTCTCCCTCCTCCAACCTGAACAACCTCTGAAGATACACCTGGAAAGAGGTATCGACCTAAAAGAAACTGAGGCCAAACATGAAACATAGGATTTAAAGAGTGAATATGATGATTGCAGCCAGGGAGATGCAGAGGTCAGGTCGCCCCAAGAAAGTATTAAGAGGCCAGCAGGGCTCAGCATTTTATACTCACGAGGAGGAGGAAAAGTCTAAGGGACGCTCGCAGCCCTGCTCATCACATCATCAGCTCTGCTACTGGTCCTACATGACACGTAAGTTGGGACTGTTCCTAGGTTACATCCTATGTGCAGGGATCTAGGGTAAGGGCCACAAGAAGCATTCTAGGTTATTTTATGGCTTTCTGGTGCCATCATGTCTGGTCCTAGGTAAAAATGGTCTTAGGATCACGTTTTCCAGGACAGGTAGATGTGACTGCTCACTTAGCCCAGATCTCCCAAGCACTACAGCCTCGCTGATCTGGTCAGAGCAGATTTTCTTGTCACGAGAGGCTTCATTCCGCACCACAGTACGTGGCCTCTGTGGCTTCAGATCTGCAGGATCCTTTGTGAATAAGGTTTCCTGGCCGTCACTGTGAGCTGACCCTACCAGAGACTGGAGAGAGCTTGAAGAGGAAGGGCCCAGAAGGCTGAGAAAGCGATGTCTGGGATGTCCCAGGCTCCAACCCTGGCCAGGACCAGCCACCCTGGGAAAGTCACCTTTCCACTCTGAGCCCTGGTTTAGTCATCTGAAAAGGGGGAGGGTGGAGCAAAAGGCCTCTAAAGTCCCTTTCAATCTTAACATTGGTTCAAATACCAACTAACCTGTCAGCCCAGGGCCACCTGCACCAGGTGATGTTACCCTTCCCTTCAGTATGCTTTGAGCACGTGCCTATAGAGGAGGTACCTTAAATGACTCATGGCAGAGAGGGGTCCTGCATTCTGAAAGCAGGGACCCACCGCATCCCCTCCACACCCTCACCCCTGCCCCCACAGTGCCAGAACCCAAGGGCCCCTGAAAACAGGCTTGTTATGGGGGAGCAGGTGCCATCTTTTCCCCACCCTAGAGATGCAGGTCTGCTGAAGGGCTCCCCAATTCTCTGGTGCTCCCACCCCATTGTATATTTTATTAATCGTAAATGCCAAGCACTGTGCTAATGAAACATCAGCATTCCCAATCTAACATCTGATGTTAGGAAGACGCATTTTATTTTTCAATTAGAAGCTGATTTTCAGTGCTCAGCCCTGTTCTGCATCTCCATCTCTTCTTTAATTAATTTAGCATCTCTTTACCAGCAGTTGCTGAATTGCCCAAGCAGAGATGGGAAAACTAAATGAAGCCTGCTCCCAGCCCAAGGTGAGCAGGCCTCTGGAGTGCCCCGGAGATATTTGGTTATTTGAATAAGAGACCATTTATCTGACTTCACTTAGCTTAAACAGCAATTAGTCAAGAAGGAAAGACAAAGCCATTTGGAAGGGCCTGTTGTCAGGCCCTAGGCCAAGTGCCAGGGAAGATCATCAGAAACCCAATACCTTGCACTTAAACAGGAAGCCTTAATTAGTTCCTGGGGGAGTTCCGGCTGTTTGCATTTCAGAGAGGTTTTCTATGACCCTCTTATTTGCTTTCCTAGGGGTTTTGTTCTCACTTTTGTTTTGTTGTTTTTGTTCTTTAGAACCACAGTTCTTCAAGGCCAGTTCCTAGAAGCCGGGACCTGAGGCCCTCGGTGGAAGGCCTGGGCTTTAGCTGGGGCATGTGGGCCTGACCACTGTCTGCTCTGGTCCCGGAATCCTCAGATGACTGCCCACCAAAGAGCCACCACTTAGAGGAGCCTTCTTCGCAGCCTCCCACCACCCCTCCAAAGGGAAGCCCATGCTTTACCCATTCTCAACTTGTTTTAAAAAAATAGAGCCCTGTCTCAGCAAGGCAACTCGGGGCACCTCTTTTGACAACCAGATCCCCCCAAGCAATACAACTTTGCAAGTGTCTTGGTCCTCAGACTCCATGAGCAGCAGCCGAAGCCGGCAGTGGCCAGGCAGCACTCGCTGCGTCATTGATTATGGACCTTTGGATTTAGATTTTACACTGTTAGAAAGGAAAGTGGGGCCGGCCCGGTGGCTCACTGGAGAGTGTGCCGCTTGGGAGCGCGGCAGCGCTCCCGCCGAGGGTTCGGATCCCATGTGGAGACCAGCTCCCGCTCACTGGCTGAGCGCGGTGCGGGCGCACAACCGAGGGTTGCGATCCCGTTGCCGGTCAGTAAAAAAGACAAAAAGGAAAAAAAAGAAAAAGAAAAAAAGAAAGGAAAGTGGCTGATCTTTAGCAGGATTATTAAAAGGGTTGGAGGGCACTGCACATGGGCAGATGCCCTGCTACTCTCAGGAGGGGTCAAGGTGGCACCATTGGACCCAGAGTGGGGCAGAGCCATGTCACCTCTCTGGGAAAACCTGGGCAATGGGTTTGTGCCCAGGCCAGGCCACCATGGTGGCATCTGCTGAGTCTTCCTGAACAAAGTGCTTCTCCTCCCCATGGGACAAGGGAGAACCAGTGTCCATAGAGACCTGAGGATGTCAAAATGACAGTGCAGCAGCATCAGCACCCAGCATCAGCACCAGCACCAGCATCAGCACCCAGCACCAGCACCAGCATCAGCACCCAGCACCAGCACTCAGCACCAGCACCAGCACCCACCACCAGCACCAGCATCCAGCACCAGCACCAACACCCAGCACCAGCACCCAGTACCAGCACCAGCATCAGCATCAGCACCCAGCACTAGCATCCAGCACCAACACCAGCACCAGCAACCAGCACCAACACCAAACATCAGCACCCAGCATCAGCACCAGCACCAGCATCAGCACCCAGCACCAGCACTCAGCACCACATGCTCCAAACACCCACTGGGAGTGGAGAGAAAAGGGAACTGTCATTTCCCCTTCAACTGTCCTAGTACTTCTCCACCGACTACACATTAGGATCATCTGGGAGCTCTTCAGACTCAGATGCGGGTGCCCACCCAAGAGGTTCTAAGTTATTTGGTCTGAAATACAGCCCAGACACAGGGCATTTTAGAAACGCTGCCAGTGATTCCAGTGCAAGGCCCCTGTGGAGAACCCTCAGCAGGTAAAGCCTGACTGCATCTCACCCCCACGTGGAAAAGCAAGAGGTCTCTGCAAGGATCCACTCAAGCAGCCGGCAAGGAACCTCCATGCAGCTCCTTTCCCACATCTCGAAAGCTGGTCCTTAATCAGGCTACAAGGGTCCTGCTACACAGGGCTGCAAAGTTGAGAGGATCCCACGCCCACCCCCTGGGACCCCAGCAGCACTGAGGACAGAACCAGCTGCCAAATCTCTTCACTCCTACAGGGAGGTGAATGGACACCCTGACCACGATGTATGATGGGAACCAGTTCTAGACAGAAATTTCAGAGCAGGTGTGGGATTCCCTATGTCCTCTTCCTGTGCTGTGGCAAAACCTCAAGTCTTATACTGACACTGCAATGTCTGAGGACGATGGAGCCTGGGTCATCCTGGAAAGACCCACCCACCGACCTGTGTGAGACCTGCAGAATGAACAATAGATAAAGATGTGTTTGTTGTTTCAACCACTGAGAAGCAGAGGCTGTTTGTTAGCTCAGCTTTTCCTGTTCTCTCATACAGGCCTGACGGAGCTGCAATCTGCCACGGTTACACAGATGTGCCTGTAAATGGCATCCCCAAAGAGAACTGGCCAGTCATTAAAGGGGCTTCAGTGTTTCTGGGAAGCCTTGCTTGCCAATGTTCGCAAATTATCCCTGACTTCAAATATGTCAGCCACTGGCAAAGACAATCTCTCCCAGCCCTCCCAGAGCTGGTGGCTTCAGGACTCCACAAGATCCCCTCTTTAATTTTTCATCCATCTTTGGCTGGATGTGAATTTCAGTCTGCATTATTGGGAGCCTGGCTCCCTCCCGGCTGAAGATGGATCACTGATAATCAAGCCGTCTGTCTAACTTCGCAGTTCCAAAATCAATAGAGAACACATTTATAAATGCTAAATTGCCTCAGACTAAAGCATTTCTTGCCCGAGGGATGCAGCATAATTAGACTGCAAACGATAGCAAAAACAAAACAAAACAAAAACCTTTAATTTTTACTATCTTGTGAATTATTAGCTAAAAGCTTTCTCTCAAGTAGCTCACTTTTCTGGGGGATAAAGCTGTGCTAAGTGCATTCATTAGTGGACATTTGGGTTTTTAATGGAGTAGATGTGAGAAATATCAGCTTTGGATTAGCAATTAACTCAAAAGACAAGCCCTTTTGATAACTGAGTTTATAGGTTTTCTATTTATCTAGTCATTCAATAACTATTTATTAAGTGACAACTATATGCCAGTCACATAGAAAAATGATCTTAACCTGAGACTGAATTTAAAACGATGATAGTCAAAAGCAGTTGACAGAAGTTCTGGGTTTCAGTCCTGGCCTCTCAGCTGTGGTTACCTTGCAAGTCCCTTCCCCCCACCTGCATTTACGCCTTTGCACCTGAGAAGTGTGCAGCTCTGGTGGCTAAGTTCTCTTTCATTCATTCACTCAGCCCACAGTGTTTGGGGAAGGGTGTATGAGATTCTTGTGGCTGCTATAACAAATAACCACAAACTGGGTGGTTTAAAATAACAAAATTTATTCTCTCACAGTTCTAGAGACTAAAAGTCTGAAATCGAGGTTTCTACAGAGCCAGGCTCCCTCTGAAGGCACCAGGGGAGGCTCGTTCCCCTCCTCAAAGCTTCTGGGAGCTGCAGGCATTCCTTGGCTTATGACAGCATCACTCTAACCTCTGCCTCAGTCTTCTCAGGAGTATCTCCTCTCTGTGTTTCTGTGTCTTCACATGGCATTCTCCTCTCTGTAGGGGTCTCTTCTTACAAGGAAGGACACCAGTCACATTAGATTAAGGGCCCACCTTACTCCAGAATGACCCCATTTTAAGTTACATGTCAATTACATCTGCAAAGACCCTATTTCCAAATAAGGCCATATTTATAAGTATGGGGCCTAGGACTTCGACATTTCTTTTGGTGAGGACCACAATTTAACCCACAACAGAGGTCTGTAAGGTGACAGACAACTCTTCTAAAACGGATGTGAACAATGAGATTTGGATGCTGTCCAGCGCCAGAGTGATCTTTTTTCTGGTCTCCTTCCTGTCCAGACACACACCCTGCACCCCTAGGGAAAGTCTGGGGATCCAGGTAACCTCTCATCCTGCAGGAGCCAAATTTAACCGAACACTTTTCTATTTTTCTATCAAGGCATGGTATTAGAGAAAAAGATTTGCCTAAAAGCAGTAGAAATCACTATTAAAGTTTCAGAACAAAGTATTTAATTACTATTCACACATTCATGGCAATTTTTATTTTAAAATAGCCTCTGCATTAATGTGAAACCTTCCTCATTAGTCCCTGAACAAATGTATTTAAGACGTTCAAATGCATAAGCAAGAAATAGCAAGTCTCTTCTTTACTGAGGTCCAGCAGAGGAATATATGAAGTATCTTCAAATCCTGACTTTTCTGAAATCTCTCAAATTTCTACTTTTCATGGAGAAATTGGTAAGTTCACCTCTGTGTTCCCATCCTATAAGCCAAAAGGAAATGAATGAGTTTTCTGAAGAGTTCGATTGAGTTTTGTATAAAGAGCATCAAAGTTCAACGTCTTTATGGAAAAATGTCAACACCAATTTCCAGGAGAGGAAGGAGCTATCAGAGTGTCAAGGTTTATACATAAAAAGTTTATACATATATCAAGGTTTATATATATATATATGTGTGTGTGTGTGTGTGTGTGTGTGTGTGTGTGTGTGTGTGTGTGACTCTGATAAAAAGAGACATGGCATAGAGAAAAGGATAAAAACGATGACAATATCATTTTTGAACTGTCTTTGTTAAATATTCTCAGCAATTGGATCAGAACGGATCAGGTCGATCTCACCACAGATTTACCCCTATTCTTAAGTGTCCAGTCCACATTCACTCAACTTTCCAGGGGAATTAATCACAGACATTTCACTAACATCAGAAGAAATCAGAATACTCACAAACTCCTAAAGCAGATCTGAAAAAAAAACTGCTAAGTTTATTTTTAAATGTGAAAATATGTCATATATATTTTTGAGTCCATGGGAAGAGTTTAACACGTAAATATTATACATAGGTCAAATGTTTTGTTTTTAAAAATACAACCATAAATATCTAAGGTAGAGACGCCAAATCTGAAACAAAAAGTGAACAGAACGAGATTGCGTCTCAAGATGAGAGGAGTAAGTAGCGACGGCGGCGACCATGGAAAGAGCTATGAGAACGAGAATCAGGGACTGATTAGGAGGCGTGAGACTGAGCTTGGGATAAGCTTGGAAAACAGATAAATGAAGCTAAAGTAGCAATTAACTAAAGCGCCCAGTAAGCGAGGAAACTACCTGACGAGTAATTCAGAAGCAAACGCGTCCTGCTATGGCGCTGTGTTGTACAGATCCGTCACGACAGACCCTCCTGTTGTCACATTTCAGCTACATGAAACACCAGGAGACCACAGAGAGGCTATGAGAGAGTGAAGGAGCCCGTTGAGTGATGAAAGACTAACATAAAACCTATTCATTCCGTTGTTTATCACATTTGACAAATAATTGAACACCATGAGACGGAAATCATCACAAAAGTAACACATTTCATTGGGGGGAAGAAAGCTTAAAGCATCCATAGAACAACTCATCTGCCCATTTTCAATTTCTTCTGATGTCTTTGTAGAAGTTATGGTGAAAAAAGAAGGAATGAATTTTGAGTTTCAGTGAATTATGAGATTCACAGGGGTTTAAAATTTGCCAGTGAGTTGTCCTACGAGACAGAAAATTAAGCTTCTGTGGCCAGCACACAAGAAACAACAAACCATCCAATGCATCCAGCCCAAAGGAGACAAGCCGGTAATGACATACTTATGCAAATTGTCTAGCTGCTGCCTAGGGGAGTCAGAAACTTTGTAAATTGAAGGACATTGGGATAATGGGAAAAGGAGGGTCAGCTCACATTTGCAAAAAGCCTCATTGCCAAAGCCTCTGAACAACAAAGTGAAAACAGATCTGATCCCAATTCAACAGGAGAAAATAGTTTTTAATCGCCACAGAATTAAACAGGGATTCTCACCACAATATGTCTCTTAAGACAAAACCCCATTTTCAACTTAAATTGACTTTTATAAACTGCAGATAAGGAGTCCCACAAATCACCAAGCAGGAACATCAGTTAAGTTAGAATGCCAGGATTCAGAAATCTGAATCATTAAAGTATTTCCATAAAGTGTTATCTCCAGGAAATATAGAAACACAGAAGATCCACAAGTTTCTAGGGATTTGCTCCTAAATTGTATTTGTTTGGTCAATTGATACCATCAGAACAAGAAAAACTGCACTCCAAACTTTCTGTAAAAAAAAAAAAAAAAATGGAAGATTACTAACTCCAAGAAGTTGATGGACTTTTTTGGTTGGATGGTATGTTGGTTGGTAGGTAGGTTGGTTGGTTGATACATTGTTTGAGTGGCTGGCTGGTTGATTGGTAGTTTGGTTGGCATGTTGGTTGGTAGCTAGGTTGCTTATTTGGTAGGTTGGTTGGTTTGTTGGGTGGTTGACTGGTAGGATGGTTGGATTGGAGCAGTGCAGCCACAGCCAAGGAATGCCAGGAGCTGGAAGAGGCAAGGAAGGGTCCTCCCATACAGCCTCCAGAGGGCCCCACTAATACCTTGGTTTCAGACTTCTGGCCTCCAGAACTGTGAGAGAATAAATTTCTTGGGTCTTTTAACCATCTGGCTTGTTGGAATTTGTTACAACAGCCACAAGAAACTCATACAAGGCATAAACTGGATCAATTGAAGTCCTGCCTACTTTTTTCAAACTAAACCCAGGAGAATATTTTGTTTCTGTCTCATCCCCAGGCTGGGAGGATTAAGGGCTGACCTACCTAAGCCTATTGGAAATGACCTATTTTCATCAGGAAAGAAGGAGGCCTAGGCTTAAAGAGAAGCCGAAACCAGATGGTGATCCCTGAGACTGGCTTCCTGAGGCCTGGTAACATCAGTCAAGGCAACATCCTCAGTTCTGTGGTGAGGGAGCCTAGTGCATGGAACAGCACACAGAGAATTTCACCAGCTGAGACGAAGGATGGTGCCCTCCTAAGACTAGCTTGTTTCTGTCCTGAGAGAAGGACTCACCCAGAAACAGCAGCCATCAGCCCTCTGAGAATGGAGCAGAAGCAGGGCAGGGAAGTGACAGAGAGCTGGGGCTGAGGGTGGCAGGGACGCCTCAAGGAAACCACAGCATGAGCTGCAGGGATGACAGAGAGTAGAGACCAGGGCAGCAGAAGCAGGAACGGGGCAGCATGAGGAGAGGTGAGTGGGGAAAATGGAACACCTTGTACTCAAAGAGAGCGGTAAATAACAAAGACGGTTCGCTATTTATTGAGTCTGAAAATGCCCAAGTGTGAACTCATCCTCTCCTATTTTATTTAAAATGAAAACCGACTATATTAGTTTGTTTCTGTTGCTTTTAACAGATGACTTGAAACCAGATAAATTATAAAGAAAAATAAATATAATAATAAAATATATTTCTTACAGTTTTGGAGGCTGGGAAGTCCAAGGTCCAGGGAAGTCCTGGTGAGGGCCTTCTTTTTTGGTGGTGACTCTCTACAGCAACACAGAGTGTCACATGATGAGAATGGGCTGAGCAAGAGACAACTAAGCCCCTCACCTGCTATCCTTTTACAGCCATCAGAGCCACACCATGAATAGATCAACCCATTCATAATCTAATCACCTCTTGAATCACCCACCTTTCAAATACTGTAATTGGATTTCCCATCCCCTTAACACTGTATCAATAAAGATCAAGTTTTCAATACACGAACTTTTGGGGAACACATTTAATACATAGCACTGAGATTCTAGAAGTTTCCAGAATAACCATCAGTAGGTTGTAACTCAGACACTGTGTCTATCTTGGGCAGAGTGGTCGAATGGCATGTATTTTAAATAAAAATAAAATAAAATCAGCCCCAGTCTTGCCAGTGAGCTGGTAGGGTGGTCCCACAGAGGCTGTCTTTGTGCCACTGACCTTCCTGGTGCAGGGTCTAGGCTCTCGGGCTGGATGGAAGAGCAATCACAGCCCATTCCTCCTGCAGCGAGGGGCACACGAGGACCCCTGGACCTAGACAGGTCTAAGCAGGCTGCACCTTACACAGAATGGGAGGCAGGGAGAAGTTGGGGCCTGCCCCTGTGAGTCACTTGCAGGCATGAGGATTTCCAGAGGGAAGGTCCAGGACCTCCATCCACAAACCATGTCTGACGCACCCCATCTGGCACAGAGAGGTGCCCACCAATACCCACTGAAGGGCTGGATGAAGAGGGGCAGATGGGCTTTTCCAGCAGCAAAGAAAAGAAAGGAAACACATGCCCGGGCGACAAGCCCTGCAAAGACCCACAGCCGTCACCAACCAAGCGGGGGGAAGGACCAGAGCAGGGGACTCCCCGCTGCATGGCAGCTCAGCCACCCGAGAGTCTCGGGTCCTAGCAAAGAGCAGCCTGGTTTTCTCCATGGGAAGCCCAGGAAATTGTCCCCCTGGGGCCCTCACAAAGCACCCCTCGCATTGTGCTCACTGCCGAGAACGGAAGAACGGAGGGCCGTGATTCTGGCTTACTCTATTCAGTGCGGCATCTTTCACAAAAGGCAAGCAGATGCCACCAGCATATTCTAACGCCTTATTCATAAAACACCATAATGAGTGACGAGTACTTCTCAGTTCTGTCGCATGCTGGAGGGCAATATAGAGCTATCTGCTGTGAGCTTGGTTGTCACAGTCACTGAAAATGGGTCCGGGACAGGCTTCTCCAGTTAGGATAATCCCTGGCAGGTCCCACAGAGGCAGAAACCTCCACAGTCCACTTTCCCTTCATCTGAGCAGTGACAACGCCAGGAAAAGCTTATTTCATGATTGCTTTCAATTGTTAGATTTGACTGTGGATCGCACAAAGATGTAGATATCAAGTCATCTCCAGGACAAGGAAACAGCATCCAGATGACTTCAAGTGCTAACTCAGAGTTAGCTGTCCACATGGGTCAGCCCTGCGTGACTTGTGGAGAGTTGAGTTCACTAATCGTCCTTCCCCACTCAGCCTTCCCAGGATGATGGGAAAGACCCAAGAAAGAACCGCAAAGTGCTCGTGTATGTTTCCCTGTGTATTATTTTCCCAGCACTGCTGTAACAAATGACCACAAATCGGGTATCTTAAAACAACAGAAATTCATTCTCTCACAGTTCTGGAGGCCAGAGTCTAAAATTAAGAGGGACAACCTGTTCCACACCTGTCTCCCAGCTTCCAGTGGCTGCCAGCAATCCTTGGTATCCCTTGGCTTGTAGACACAGTACTCCAAGTTCTGCCTCTGTCTTCGCATGGGTTTCTCCTGTGTGTCTGTTTGTCCTCTCCTCTTCTTAAAAGGACATCAGGCATGGGATTTAGGGCATGATCTCATCTAGAGATCCTTAACTTGATCCTTAACTTGATTAAAAGACCCTATTTCCAAATAAAGTCACATTCAGTGGGGTTAGAATTTGGAAATATCTTTTGGCCACTATTCAACCCACTGGAATCTACACTTATAAAACTATGCAGACAAAGGCAAGAGTGGGCAACCCCCAAACACAGCCTCAGGTGTCCACTCACAGTGACTATCTTCGCCTCAGTGACCCCGCACTTACTAAGTGCCAAGCCCGGCACAGAGCCCTTTGTTCATGCCCTTGGCTTAGCATAAGTGCATCTAGAACGTCAGTTTTCCACTTTGATATGAAATAAGGCTCAGAGAGAAGATCTTGTTCTAAGGGTGAGCACCAGGAAGATGAGACTCCTGGTAAGAACAGGGGCTCAGGAGAAGACCCCATAAAGTGCATCTGGAGAAACTGAGGCAGAAAACCCTGACTTTGACGTTG
Organism: Galeopterus variegatus; assembly: GCF_000696425.1. Taxonomy (NCBI): domain Eukaryota; kingdom Metazoa; phylum Chordata; class Mammalia; order Dermoptera; family Cynocephalidae; genus Galeopterus; species Galeopterus variegatus. The sequence continues at coordinate 54,892 of NW_007733191.1, read as the reverse complement.
CTCCTGGGACAAGTCGCATGGTCAGACACACCCAGATAGACTCTGTGCCGTCACTTCTCCCAGCAGGCGAGGCTGTTTTTGCCGTTTCCTTCCTCTGGTCCAGCTCCCTCTGTCCTGGAGTGATTCTGGAAGCACGGATGTGGGAAAAGAGCAGAAAGTCTGGGTCAGGTGCCCTCAGCAGGATGCACAGGCCTCTGCTGGGCAGAATATCAGGCTGAAATAAGATTTCCAACCAACAAGCCCATCTCCAGGTATCTGAAAAAAATCTCACAGCAGGGTGGCATGGGATGTTGCTGCCGTTTTTAACCTCTGCATGCGTGAAACTGAGGTCCTTGACAAAAAGGAGTCCACACTTATATGGGTGTTACCCAAGCTAGAAATCATGGGAAAAGCTTCAAAATTTCATAAATCAGCTGGGAGAAAAGAAGCAGAGGTGAGGGTAGACAATTTAATAGATAATTTAGCAAAAAACAACTGCAAAAACAGACAGCTGTTTTTAAGTCTTTAAAAATATGTGCATGACTCTATGATAATAAATTTGAGAACATTGATGTAATGGACAATTTTCTAGGCAAATACAAGTATAAAACTGACCTAAGAAGAAACAGAAAACCTAAACCACTGATTCTCAAACTTGACTGCATCAGCATCCCCTGTAAGGCTTGTTAAGACACACATAGGTGGCCGGGCCCCACCCAGAGTTCCTGATTCCTGAAGTCGGCAAGTGGATTGGGGCAGGGGGTGGTGTAAGGGGTAGGTATTGGGGTGGGGTTAGGGTTGAGGTAAGGGCTGGGGTTAGGGTGAGGGGGTGGGTGTCAGGGTAGGAAATGAGGGTTGGGGTGGGCGTGTGGGAGTGTCAGGAATTTGAATTCCTAACAAGTTCCCAGGTGATGCTGGTACCCCTGGTGTAGAGGCCACTCTTTGAGAACCAGAAGCTAAGCCCCATGAAACCAAGGATTTTATCTATATAGGAGGCATTCATTGTAATTGGTTGAATTAATAAATTAATTAATAATTCAATATTAGGAAATTTAATATAATTCATCATGATGATAAAGGGGGAAGCTCATGTGCTCCAGGATCTTTAGTGTCTGAAGGGCTTTTGCAGCTGGAGGAGAGTCTCACACTCCTTCAGATGTAATTCTCAATGTATTGAACTTAATTCCTCATAAACAAAACTTAGATCATTCTTCTCAGGCAAAGTTTACAAATGTAACTAATTCAACTCCTTAAAGAATTGACACCATATCTATAAATATAATATGATAGACTACTTTGAAGTCTTAAAACATGTAAATGGCAAAAAAGCATTTGAAAATGAAGTGATTATACACGTTATTAACATTCACTCAGTCCTGTTCTAGCAACAGCATGGACTTAAGTTACTTCGGTTTATATATATAGCATGATTCTTAGTGTTACAAGTATCCTACAAGACAATGATTTCTCTACCTTCCTACAGTTAGGACCCAAAAGGAAAGGGAAAGAGAGTCTCAGCCACAGCTGCAGGCTCTGGGCTACTGGTCAACTGAGTCCTTGTCACAGTCAGGACCAGCTGTGCCCTTGAGACAGGAGAAGCAGGCTCTGATCCTGGGCTCAGTGTGCTGTGGCAGGCGAGCTTCACGCTGACCATAAGTTAGAATTTTCATGCCCAGACTTTAAGCCTGGATTTTCCAAACCCTGATGCTCTTCTCCAAAAGTGTATGTTTTAAATCCCACTTGGCCATCATCCCACAGTGCATGTCCTGTCCCTGGTACATACTAACTATTATGCTCACATGATTGGAAGCTCACATATACCTCACTGAATCTCATTCTAATGAACAGGATGGTTCAGAGCTTTCCCTCCCAGTCAAGTCTCAGGTAAAGGTAAATTTGACTCACACTGTAAGTGATAGGTTTTTCTGTCATATTTTGCTACTGTTACTCCTAGCAAACAGATAGGTAATTAAGACAAGCCACCCTGAGACTTTAATTTGTAATGACGTGCTGTTCAGACCAAACCATTTTGGTTTTTCTGTGTTTCCCCCAGTCCTGTCAAAAAAACGTGCATTTTCTTGTGCTGTTCTGGCTGAAGCATCCTTCCTCCCCTCTCCCCACGTCCCAACTCTGCATCCAGGAGACACTGCACTCCTGATTTACCATTATGTTATTGGGGTCTAGCTCAGTGCCTGGCACTTAGTATAGATGCTAAATAAACATTTTCTGGATGAATTAATAGATGACTCAAGTATTCCCAAAGGCCCAGTTCATGTGGTGCCACGTGCATGAAGCCAGCCCCAGGACTGCCGCTGATGGGACCTTTTCTCCTCCTGAGCCCTGTAGGATGCATTTGGTGTCTGTCTTTCAGCTTAGCACAGTCTGCCTGGCATGAGGTATAAGGACAGCCCTATGAGATAGTCCAAACTGTGGGGGCAAAGACCACCTGTGCCTTTGTGGGTCCCCAGTTGACTCTCTGAGTACAGTAGATGCTCAGTAATGACTTGGTGACAAGGGTGTTAGAATATGACCACGAGTCCTGAGCCTGGGCCCTCCATGGCCTCAGATGCCACTGGGGCAGAGCAGGTCCTGCATGTCTCTCCCTTGGGAGTATCTGTTGCAGAAACTTGAGTGTTCCCCTAGCGGGAAACTCAGAGCACTTTAGATAACCAGGAAAGACTCAGGCCCCATTTGCAGCTCAGGGCTTGTGAAGTATAGGATAAATAATCCTATTAACTCCTATTAACATATTAATTGGAATTGTTATATGTTAATATAGTAATATAATAAATAATAACATATTATATTACATCATTATAATGTAATATAATTATACATTATATCAACATATTAATAGTGAATAATCCTATTAATAAGCCTTAACACACTATCCCTTATACAACTTAATTCCTAGTTTGCCAAATATTTTGTTACCAGGTACACTGGTCAGGTTTTTCTGTGTAACAACCAACTGTAAACTCTCAGCAGAACACAGAACAAGCATTTATTTTTCACTAACGAGTGTGAGGGACAACACTTGGGGCCATGCTTGGGCTGCTCCTCAGTCTCATCTGTGGGGCAGCCACCTGGGGTACAACATCTCCTGGGAACAGCAGAACCCCCTGGAGGCATGCACAAACACACAGTGTCTCTTAGAGGCTAGACCCACACTGGCACATTGTCACCTATTCCCGAATTCCACTGACCAAAACTAGTCACGTGGCCTGCCAAACCTAGGATCAAAGGGGCAGACTAGGGGCGGAGGAGTAAATATTTGCTGAACAGTAATGTGATGGCCTGATCTGCCACCCCATGCCAGGGCTCTGCCATCTCTTAACGCACCAGGTTCATTGTCCTTCTTGCCAGCATAGCATCTAAAGGCTCTTCTATTATTTAAATAAACAAAATTACAATTTAAGCCTGACTTTATAAAAATATAATGCAACAATTTTTTGCAGGAGAGCACAGTTAAAAAGCACCAACTTTGTAGGCAGACTGTGTGGGCTTGGACCCCAGCTCTGAGAATCACCTGCTGGAATAAGCAGGAAGGTCACCTGATGTCCATGCATCAACTTGAACATCTTTAAAATGGGAGTGCTCATAGTCTGACACCAGAGTTCTTGTGCAGTCTAAATGAGACAAGCTGGGGAGCACCCAGCCCAAGTCCAGCCCCCAGGAAGTCCCTCTCAGTGTTGTCTCTGCTCTTATGTAGGTCAGCAGGGCTCCCCAATGCAGAGCAACAAGTGTCCCACATGTCCTTTGGAAAGTCAGCATGGTAGGCAGAAATGCCCGAATCACAGGAATCTGTGAGTGTGTTACATTACATGGCAAGCAGGACTGTGCAGATATAATTATGGTGAATCTTAACATAGGGAGATTATCCTAAATGATCTGGGCGGGCACAATCTAATCATGTGAGCCCTGAAGAGCAGAGAACTTTCTCTGGATGAAGCAAGAGAGATGCCAGGCATGACAGGGATCCATCCAATGCACCACTGCTGGTCTGAGATAGAGGGGCTCACATGCAAGGACCCAAGAGAGGCATCTAGGAGCTAACAGAGCCCCTGGCTGACTGCCCGCTAGGAAGTGGAGACCTCAGGCCTACAACCAACCCCTAGGATCTAAATTCAACCAGCAAGGTGGAGAATGAGCGTGGAGATGGATTCTTCTCTAGAGCCTCCAATAAGGAACACAGCCCTGCTGACACCTTGATTTTAGCCTCGTGATGCCCACGTCAGACTTCTGAACTACAGATACTGTGAGACAGTAAATTGCTGATGATTTGTCCCTAGCACAATGGAAAGCTAATACAGCCAGCTTCCCGACAGTGCCTGGGATCATTGCACATCAGCCCTGTCACATATGAACGGAGCCCAGAGCTGAACGTGAGAAACACGTTGGCTCATCTCGTGCTCACTTGTGTGATGCATGTATCGCTGCGCTCTTGCAGATGAAGAGATTGAGGAAGGAACTAGCGGGTTTGGAGCCAGGATTCAAAGCTAGATCAGGTGAGTCCTAGAGCCCCGATGATGAGCTGCACAGCCTTGCTCTGCCAACTGCACGTGGTGTGTGTCTGGTGGAGACAGCCTCAAACTCACCATTGCTTCCTGGCGCCGAGGACTGAGCCTGGTGCTACAGCAACCCTGGAAGGGGAGACAGGCCTCTCAGCTAGTTAATGTTGTAAATGCAGAAACCCTCCACACTCATGTCTACACTGCAGAACTAACTTCGTTTTTCCTTTATAGCTCTCCCTTAATGATTAACTAAGATTGTATCAAAAGCAGACATCCTGTCTTGTCCTGTTCATCTCTCAAAACATCCCGTCTCACAAAGCAGGAAGCCACTGTCCATCACACTGAGGACATCCTACATGCTGTGTACATCTCTCAAAGCATCCTGCCTCCCCTGATACATTTACCTATATAGACCCCAGCCCTTAGTCAATAGGGGAGACAGTTGGGACTTTACCCACGGTCTCCCAGTCGACGTCTTCCAAAATAAAAAGCCTCCTTTAGGTTCTGTCCAGCGGGCATGATTGGTTATCCTATAACAGGGAGCACTTGGACCCACACAATGAAGGGACTCCCACGGGACTTGTTCATTACCAACAGTGGCTCAGCAGTATCGCTCTGACCCCTAGCTGAGCACTCTGAACCAGGCTGCCCTGCACACTTTGGTGCTGGTTTCCCATGTATGGAACAGCAGCACCAGAGCGTGTGTGTGCTGAGCCTGCTGGTGGCCTTGTTCCTGCCCCAGAACCATGCTGCTCCACAGACCGGTCCTTGCGCAGGGGTTGCTTAGAGTGGCCTGGGACACACAGTGATCCCCAACAAGTTCTGGATAAATGAATGCTCCCACTCTGGACAATATCCTAATTTAGGCTCTTTTGTTTCTTGCCTAATTATTTCAATTCCGAATTAGACCCCTCTGTGATGGAGCCTGTCTGTTCACCAAAATCTCCAGTAGAAGTTGAAGAGAAGCCATGTGCGTCTGTGGTTTGCATATTTCTGCAGTGCCTGAGATAAATTACACAGGTAATGAGCTGGACTCAGGCCATGCCGGGCAGCTCATGCAGCTTGTAAACTCTGTGGCTGGGGAAGAGGATACAGAATGAGCAGTATGTTTGCCTCCTGCAGCTGTGCCAGGCTCCACAGGGCCACTACAGAAGATGCTCCATGCAGCCCCTGTCCTGACAGGGACCTTTCATTCCTATCGCTCTGAGCACTGCTGGTAGTGATTATCTGGGCAGACCCCAAACATCTGCTTAGTGGGATCCAGATTCAGTTCTCTGTCGTAGTAGCCAGTTGACCTGCTCCTGGGGAGAGTCTTTGAATATTCTAATCAGAACAGAGAGATTAGTCAGCTCAGGAGCTGATTTCATTAGCCTGGTAGAAACGTGTTTCAGCAGAGACATCACAATAAAATGGCTGATTTTAAATTGTATTATCCCCTTAGCACAGGCCACATGCTTTTCTGCATCCTATTCTTCAAACGCCTAGGTTGATGTATTCCTACTCCCTTCCAAGTTTTGCCAGCTTACAGGAAAGCCTTAGATTCTCCGACCCCTTGAAATTTTTATTTCCTCTCTACATTAACACCTTAATGAAAAGACCAAGAGCAGATGCTCAGTGTGAACGCAGAGAGGGCATCCACCCCTGGTGGGCTTTGAAGAGGGGACAGAGCCGAATACGTTCATCCTTCTAGGGCTCAGGGAAAAGGACACCAGAGCAAATCCTGGAGGAGAGGCCCATCCTGCATTCCAGTGTGGGTCAGCCAGGAGTCTGAAGGGCAGAAAGACAACAATCTCTGTGGGACAGTGACCCGTGACGGACCCTGCAGCACGTCCTCCTCCTCAGACCTGGTCCCCACTTCCATGAGCTGAGAGGAAGCATCTCAGGCTGAGAGTGTCCCTGCCCACCTAGGTGCAGCTCCATGGGGGCAGGGTCTCCCCAGGTCAGAGCCAGCGCTGGAGCCCATAGGAGCAACGGGCAAGGCCCTGGCAGTCCCAAGAGTGCTGCTGGCAGCTCCTCCAGCAGGACCACAGAGCAGCCTCCCTCCATGCACATCTTCCCACCTGCACATGGGAATCCAGGACCCGCCATCTGCCTGTCACGGGGGCATCGTGAGAATTAGTGAGTGGCTGTCTGCGGCACTGCAGAAAGACACCATGAGAATCGACCTGATTAATCATGGACACCTCACTGGGGAAGCCCCTTGGTTTGCTGAACTACAATCAGCAGAGAACTTGCTAAACTCATTTTTTCAAGAGCTTACGCCAAGAAGGACTGTGCAAAGGATGAGATACATCCGCTAATTGTTAAGTGACTGGCAGAACCTTGAAATAAAAAGAGTGTTTAATCTTACAAACAGGTTTTCTCTTGGTGGCTCTGCACTAAGCAGGGAACAGCCACAGGAAGAAAAATGTCTCCCCAGGAAACCCCCGGCCAAAGAGGCCCTTGCCAAAGAGGCCAACAGGGCAGCCAAAGGGAGGGCAGCCACAGGTCTGTAAATCTCCCATCAGGCTGCAGGGGAGAGAAGATGCGCAGGAGCCCCACAGGCCAGCGGAGGCCTCGGATGCCAGAAATCTGGCTTGCTGCAATTTGCATAAATGCATAAATTTACATAGTGCTTTTAGGGAGCCTTAGGCCAGGTAAGCTCTGTAAAGATTGCCATCTTTAGGCGAGCTCAGGATGATGGTGTCACAGCCCATCTTGGTGGCTCTGTGTGGTCTGTCCTGGCTTGGGAGACAGCAGGGGAACACAGCATAGCCGGCCCCCAAGGGTCCCCCTCCCCACTCTCCAGGAGCCCAGGGCCCCGCCCTGCAGTCTCTGCTTCAGAGGAGCCCCAGGAGAGTGCAAGGCCACCCTGCTTCCTCGTGTCCTCTGCCCCACCCCAAGGTCTCACTCCCTTCCTCCTCCCTTATACAGGTGTGCCCCCTTCCAGGTCCTCGGTCAGCGTCATTCTCACCTTCAGAGACCAAGACTTGGAAAAGTGAAGGGATTGTCCAGAAGGGAGAGCAAGGTACCCAAGGCTGAGCCCGTGGGCAGGAGTCTGCCAGCCCCTGAGAGGTGTCTCCTTGTCATCCCTGTCCTGGATCACTGCGCAGACCCAAGAAATTGCAGCATTTGGCCGTTGTGGGGGTCCAAAGTCCCCTCTACCTCTCCCCCCAGACACTGTGTGGGGCCAGGCAGCCCAGCCCCCCATGATGGCTCCACCATTGCTCCTCGGCAGGTGTGGGAGCTGCAGAACAGAGGTGCAGGGGGCCAACAGTGCCTCGTCTTACCGAGGAGGGTGGGAGCATGGGTCAGCTGTGGAAAGCAGGGTCACTCCTCTCGTCTTCTTTGCACGTGGAAGCTGCAGCCGTGGGCGCCACCAGACCTTCCTGGCTGGGAGTGGGAGGAAGGGGGCTGAGAGATTTGCAGAGGATGAGATGCTGCCGATGCATGTACCTGACCAGGCAGGAGTGTGGCTCTCGTCCACAGAGTAGAAGGACTGCAGAGCCACCAAGGAGCCTCCTGTCCACACTTGTGTGAGCATCCTCCCCGAGGACGTTGCCTGGGGGTCTCCCTCCCCCACACAGGCCCTGGTGGGCTACTGGGCTCGTGTTGGACACACCCTGTCTTTTCCACACCCTCCACAACTGCCCACCCTCGTCTAGGGCACAGTCAGCTCTCACCTGCCCTGTCACCTCGGCCTCCTAAGTGGTTTCCCACACAGCAGCCGGTCACACCACTTCCCTCATCAGCAGCCTCCAGGAATTTTCCTCAACAGAACGGAATCCAGAGCCTTGACTGTGGCCACCTGCCCCGCCGCCCGTGGCCTTGGACTCCCTGCCAGCTTCCTCTTTCTGCTCACTCCTCCTGGTCTCCTACTGCTCGCCGTTCCCAGAACATGCCAGAAACCAGGGCTTTGCACTGCAGCTCTGCCGTCTGGGAACGCTCTTTTTCAGGGTCTCTGCACAGTATTTCCATCACCTCCCCCAAGTCCTTGTCCAAATGTCGTTTTCTCAGTGGTGTCCTTCCTGACACTTTTGTGGACATTGCCAGCAGAGCCCTCCTGGCTCATGACTCTCCCACCCTGCTTCACTTTTCCTCTCCCTTCTAGCGAGCTCTGTAATTGACGTGTGCGCTGTTTATTTTTCTCATATTCTGTGCCCGGGAGCACTGTGAGTCAGGCAGGGGTTTCTGTCCGCTCTTCACGGACCTGTTGCAACCCCCTGCAGCAGCACCCTGCACACAGTCTGTGCTCACTAAATATCTGTTGAATGGATGCGCATGCGACATAAGGAGCTGAAGATCAAGCGAAGATCAAATTTACTTTTTCAGGTAATTTTGACCTTCTCAAGTGAAGCTGATAAATCAACACATGAGAGCTGGCTTCGACTTTTTCAGGCACAAATGTATTCAGTAGAAACAGACAGGTGGATTTGCCCAAGGATCTTTTCTGCTCTGCGTTTTACTCAGTATTGGCCTTTAGACAACTAGACAACTTAAATCATTCTAATATCAATTTCTAGTCAAAATAAATTGGTTTTAAGCAGACTTTTGAGCCCCAGTGTCTATCTGAAAAGGCACCTGGTAGCACTTCCATGAGTTTTACTCTGGGATCCACCAGATCACTCCTCAGACACAGCCTCCAGCTGCCTGTGGCCCAACCCTGCAGGAATATCCATGAATCCAACCTGTCCAAAACCCTGCCAGCACCTCCCTGGCCCCATCAGCACCTACTTCCTCTGAATCCCTGTCTTGGCCAACACCACTGCCCTCCAGTAACCAAGCTGGGGCCGTCTGCATCCCCACAGTTCCCAGACCCCAGGACCTCTCCACCCTCCTCACCTCTGGGAAGGGCTCTGATTCTGGAGTTGGGCTTTAGCTCTTACTAGAAACAAAAGAAGGGACAGGAGGGTCAAGAAACACAGACCCTCGCTACCAACCGGAATAAGGGAAGGAAAAAGGAATATCACGGTGAGAAATATATAATTTCTTAAACATTTTCTTACGATGAGCGTCTGTTAGCTCCCTAGCTCTGCTGTGACAAGTTACCACAAACTTGGGGCTTGAAACAAGAGGAATTTACTCTCTCACAGCTCTGGAAGCCAGAAGTCCAAAAGCAACGTGTCAGTAGGAGCACACCCCATCTGCAGGCTCCAGGAGAGTCCTCGCTGGCCGCCTCCAGCTTCCGCAGCTGCGAAGGGTTTGCCCTCTCTGGCTTGTGGCTGCATCACTGCAGTCTCTGCCTCCATTGTTCATGGCCTTTGCCCCTGTGTGTTTGCCTCTGTTTCCCCTTCTCTCCTCTTACAAGGACTTGTCGTTGGATTTGAGCCCCACCCACCCCCAATCCAGGATGATCTTATTTTCAAATTACAATTCAAATATTGTCACGGCCTGAGGTTCCAGACAGACATATCTTTTGGGGGCCATAATTCAATCAACTGCAGTCTATCCTCTGGCCCCCAAAACTTCACATGTATCTCAGGTGTTAGTCGATGGCTGTCGTGGCCTGTTTGTGCTGCTATAAAAGAATACCATGGACTGGGTAGTTTATAAAGAGCAGAAGTGTATTTCCTCACAGTTCTGGAGGCTGGAGGTCCAAGATCAAGGTGTCAGCACCTGGTGAGGGCCTTCTTGCCGTGTGCTCATATGGCGCAGACAGAGGGCAAGAGAGAGAAGCTGCCTCCGTCAAGCGCCTTGGTGAGGGCACTGATCCCTTTCACAAGGGAGGAGCCCTCATGGCCCAGTCACCTCTCATAGGTCCCCCTCTTCATGGTGTCACATTGGCAACACCTGAATTTTGGAGGGGACACAGACCACAGCAATTACACAGCCACCTGCTCAATAAATCCACTGTGGCCCTTCATCTGCTCTGGGACAATTTTAGAAAGAGCAAGAGCCGTACCTTGCCCGCAGCCCCCATGATGGGCCTCCTAACGTCCACTGCTCTGTGCCCCTCCCCTGCTTGGGGCACAGGGAGGATGAACCTGCTCCTCCTCTGCAGCTAGATCTGGACAATGAAGTGTGGCATAAGTGTCCGCTGTCACCTCTCAGCCAAGGCATCGAGAAGCCGCGGTGCAGGGAGGCGGGACGCTCCCCTGGCTTCCCGGCTGCACTGACCAAAGACTCTGCAGATGGTGGAGCCTGGGTCCCCGAGCACGGGCATCCTGGAGTATAGGCCACACCAGTGTCTGATGGAGAAAAGGGTAAGAGAGGAAAATAATCCCTTTATAGTTTCAAGCCATTGAAATTTTGGGCTTGTTTCCTGCTGTGGGATGCTACGCCTCGCCTACCCCACAGCAAGACAGCTCCTAGACGTGGCTGGCTTCCCTTCTGCCCATGGAACATGCTACAGGCCTTTTTTCCCGACATGCAGGTACTTATGGACACAAGGACGTATACACCTATTTCTACACTCACACATACAATGGAGGGATGTGAGTCCATGTGGATTATCACAGAATCTCTCAGTATTTGAGAGCTGAGAAACCCTCAATATCAATATCCTAATTTGGAAAAACATTTATATCTCCCTCATATTCTAGTTGCAAGATATTTATAATGATTTTTTCCACCTGCCAATAAAACCCTCAACAGAGATAAATCCAGGAGATTCGTCACATGGAACCATGACAGCAGCAGACCTTTGGGGTCAGGGGTCTTAAAGCATTTACAGTCGTTTGTCTCTTTCCTTATTCTCTTTATGTAGGCTCATTAGCTCCATCAAATTTAATTAATGACCAGATTTCCCAACTCCTCGACTCTGTCTCAACCTTTTCCTGCCTGTCCAGATTGATTTGACACATTGATAAATCACATGTCATTGTGGCCTCGCTCCAGAGCCATGAATGTGTTTTATTAATTACCTCTGGTTTCTAACACCCTGACTGTTAATTACAGAATGAGAGTTTAAAGGGCTGTCGCCACCAACTACATCACTTTGGAATAACCTGGCACCTCGCGTGTGCAGAGCGTCTTCATGAAGGTGGAAAGCACTTACACGTGCAGCATCGTGACAGTACCGTGCATCTGCAGAGAGCTTCAGCACGTACCATGGCAGGCGGGATTCTAAAGGCGCGCCCTCCAGGTGCCATCAGACACCAACGCAGGCACTGCTCCTGTGTCCTCTCCTACAGCTGCCATAAAAATGACCACAAACTGGGTGGCTTAAAACAACAGACGTTTGTCCTCTCATAGTCAAGGGGCTGGAAGGTGCGATCCGGCGGTTCTAAGCGGTACTCTCTCTCCTTGTCTCCTCCAGCTTCCAGGGGATCCTGGCGTCCTCTGGGGTCCCTGCATCATTCCCGCATCCACATCTGCCTTCACGTTGCCATCTGTCTTTGTCTCTGTGTGTCCTCTCCTCTTGTCATAAGGACGTCAGCCACTGGATTTAGGGCCCACCCTAATGCAGTATGACCTCAATTCTTAACTAATTATATCTATAAAGACATACTTCCAAACAATGTCACATTCTGAGATTCCAAGTGCACATGAATTTTGGGGGACACTATTCAACCCACTAGAGCCATGTAGGGACTCTGCAGAGGGGATGAGGTTTGCTGATCAGCTGACTATAAAATAGGGAGATTATCCTGGATCATCCAAGTGGGCCTAATGTCATCACATGAACCTTTAAAAGTAGACGAGGTACGGAAGAGCCAGAGAGATGAGGCAGAGGAGGACCCACGTGGCTGGCTCTGAAGACGAGGGAGGGACCCAGCAGCCAAGGACCAGGGCAGCCTCCAGACCCGAGGACCACCCCAGCCAACAGCCAGCGTGGAAACGGGGACCTCAGTCCTCCAACAGCCGGGAGCCAAATTCTGCCAACACCCGAATGAGCTGCAAAGCAGATTCATCCCAGAGCCTCCAGAAAGAAACACAGCCCCACGACACGTTGACTTCACCATGTGCATCGCTGAGCAGAGAACCAGGCAACACATCGTGCCAGGCTCTGACCTGAGAAGACTGTGGTATAAGAAATGGTTGCTCTTAGGATGCAAAGTTCATTAAGGCGCCGGTAAAAACCAACACACATATCACGTGAAGAAGTAAGACACTCAACTATCCATATAGCATGATCCCATTTGTATAAAATGGAATACCCAGGACCTGAGAAGACTGTGGTATAAGAAATGGTTGCTCTTAGGATGCAAAGTTCATTAAGGCGCCAGTAAAAACCAACACACATATCACGTGCAGAAGTAAGACACTCAACTATCCATATAGCATGATCCCATTTGTATTAAATGGAATACCCAGGAAAAATTCTGAAACAACCCCCCCCCCCCATTAAAAATCACTGCTGAAAGTGGTTACCTCTGGGGAAAAGGTAAACTTTGGGGAGAAGGAGGGGAGATGACGGGAGGGGGAGGTGAAGCAAGATTGACGGTTTCTCTCCACAGCTTTCTACGTTGTTTGAATTTTTAGAACAAGCGTGTATGCCTGTGTTGTGCATGTAATTATTTTTTAATTTACAAAATAATAGCAAACACTTAGGGAAAGCTGACAACAACTCCGTAAGTCAGATGCTACTACCAGCCGACCTAACAGATGGGGAGACTGAGGCACACACGGATCAAGTGGCATGCCCACGGCCAGAGGCAGATGCAGGACTTAAGCCCGGCTGTGCTGCTGAGCACGGTGTCTGGTCCCTCTCCCTCTCCCACCTCACTCCGCGCATGGCCACGCTGGGTCTCCAGGAGACCTGCCACAGTCGAAGCAGGAGGCGGCCAGGGACAACAGACACCTTCTCCTTTTGCGGCTCTTGCCTTTCTATCAGCGAGCAGAGGCTTTTCCAGAAGTCCCCAGAACACCTTTCCTCCTCCTGGAGGTCAAGGTCACCACCTGTCACATGCACAAATCCTGTGAACAGGAAGAAGAGGGATGACACCTCTGGGATGGCAGAGCGAGATTCTCATCTAGACATGGGCAATGGCCTGTCTCATTCCTAGGAACCGAAACTTTGGGAAGTGGGGAGTCTGAAAGGCAGAGGACCTGTGTCACCGAGCAGAGCAGGTCCCTCAAGGGACTTAGCCCTGGATGCCACATGGCCGCCTGTAGGGCTCATTGTTCCCGTATCTAGGGCTCAGAGATTGTGCAATTACCTCCAGTGGCTTTGTGTTCCTTTGAAGTAGGAAGAGCCACTCTGTGACGATGTCAGTGAGGTGGGGAAGGGACGGACCCACTGGAAGTTTCCCGCCCTCGCCTCTGCTGCTCTTGAGGCTTCTATGCTGTCAGGGGCTGGCACCCCCATGCTGAAGCTAGTTTCTTTAACTGTAAAGAAGTGTAGGGGCTGGAAGATACTTGCCCGGAGAGAGCTGCATTGATACTGGTGAGGTGCAGGGACACTGGCGAAAACAAGAAGAGGTGGGAGGCGACATCTCCTCAAGAGAGCACTGAGCACACCCCGGGCTCCAGGACGGTCATTTTGACCTGCCACCTTTCCCCAAAGTGGGCTGAGCAAACGTGCTTAAGGACGCAATCAAGCAGTTGTCAGGCAGTAATATGGATTATTTACATTATGTATTAATATGATTTCAATTGGATAGTGGTTATAACCAATCTAGTTGTTAATATAGCAGTAGTAATTAATGACATGTTTGATATAGATAAATATTAATTAGTCAATAACTAATATCAGTTTTAAAAGGTAACGTTGGAGTTGACCGTGTTATTAATAATGATAAATAAGAGGCCCCAGTGGCCCCACACAGGTTCAAGGAGCTTTTGTTCTCTCGATACGTGGGCAGCGCAGCAAAGACAGCAGAGGTGGTTTGCAACAGTGCATGCCGCCTTCCTCCACCTGTACACACAGAGGCTGCAAAAAGAGCCCAACTGCTGTGACTGTGACATCCGGCAAGAATCGTGCACAGGAACAAGGAGCAGAGAGGCCGAGACGACATCACGGTGGGGCCCTCAGGTTCAGGCCTCACTGCCCCATTCACGGCCATCTGGAAGCTTCTGCCGTTTGGTTGCTGGCAGGCAGGCTGGGTCCAGGGCAGGGGACAGACATGTGACTTGTTGCCTCCATGTTCACCAAGTGGTACAGCTGCGAGTCTTGTCTTATGATGTCATTGGGGCCTGGACAGAGGGAGCCACAGCCCCAGAATGGACTCAGGACACAGAAGCCAATGCTCCTGTGTGGCCTGAAATGAAAGAAAGAAGGCGAGGCAGCTCAACAGGGAAGAAAAGACTAAAGAGTNGGTAAAAACCAACACACATATCACGTGAAGAAGTAAGACACTCAACTATCCATATAGCATGATCCCATTTGTATAAAATGGAATACCCAGGAAACATTCTGAAACAACCCCCCCCCCCCATTAAAAATCACTGCTGACAGTGGTTACCTCTGGGGAAAAGGTAAACTTTGGGGAGAAGGAGGGGAGATGACGGGAGGGGGAGGTGAAGCAAGATTGACGGTTTCTCTCCACAGCTTTCTACGTTGTTTGAATTTTTAGAACAAGCGTGTATGCCTGTGTTGTGCATGTAATTATTTTTTAATTTACAAAATAATAGCAAACACTTAGGGAAAGCTGACAACAACTCCGTAAGTCAGATGCTACTACCAGCCGACCTAACAGATGGGGAGACTGAGGCACACACGGATCAAGTGGCATGCCCACGGCCAGAGGCAGATGCAGGACTTAAGCCCGGCTGTGCTGCTGAGCACGGTGTCTGGTCCCTCTCCCTCTCCCACCTCACTCCGCGCATGGCCACGCTGGGTCTCCAGGAGACCTGCCACAGTCGAAGCAGGAGGCGGCCAGGGACAACAGACACCTTCTCCTTTTGCGGCTCTTGCCTTTCTATCAGCGAGCAGAGGCTTTTCCAGAAGTCCCCAGAACACCTTTCCTCCTCCTGGAGGTCAAGGTCACCACCTGTCACATGCACAAATCCTGTGAACAGGAAGAAGAGGGATGACACCTCTGGGATGGCAGAGCGAGATTCTCATCTAGACATGGGCAATGGCCTGTCTCATTCCTAGGAACCGAAACTTTGGGAAGTGGGGAGTCTGAAAGGCAGAGGACCTGTGTCACCGAGCAGAGCAGGTCCCTCAAGGGACTTAGCCCTGGATGCCACATGGCCGCCTGTAGGGCTCATTGTTCCCGTATCTAGGGCTCAGAGATTGTGCAATTACCTCCAGTGGCTTTGTGTTCCTTTGAAGTAGGAAGAGCCACTCTGTGACGATGTCAGTGAGGTGGGGAAGGGACGGACCCACTGGAAGTTTCCCGCCCTCGCCTCTGCTGCTCTTGAGGCTTCTATGCTGTCAGGGGCTGGCACCCCCATGCTGAAGCTAGTTTCTTTAACTGTAAAGAAGTGTAGGGGCTGGAAGATACTTGCCCGGAGAGAGCTGCATTGATACTGGTGAGGTGCAGGGACACTGGCGAAAACAAGAAGAGGTGGGAGGCGACATCTCCTCAAGAGAGCACTGAGCACACCCCGGGCTCCAGGACGGTCATTTTGACCTGCCACCTTTCCCCAAAGTGGGCTGAGCAAACGTGCTTAAGGACGCAATCAAGCAGTTGTCAGGCAGTAATATGGATTATTTACATTATGTATTAATATGATTTCAATTGGATAGTGGTTATAACCAATCTAGTTGTTAATATAGCAGTAGTAATTAATGACATGTTTGATATAGATAAATATTAATTAGTCAATAACTAATATCAGTTTTAAAAGGTAACGTTGGAGTTGACCGTGTTATTAATAATGATAAATAAGAGGCCCCAGTGGCCCCACACAGGTTCAAGGAGCTTTTGTTCTCTCGATACGTGGGCAGCGCAGCAAAGACAGCAGAGGTGGTTTGCAACAGTGCATGCCGCCTTCCTCCACCTGTACACACAGAGGCTGCAAAAAGAGCCCAACTGCTGTGACTGTGACATCCGGCAAGAATCGTGCACAGGAACAAGGAGCAGAGAGGCCGAGACGACATCACGGTGGGGCCCTCAGGTTCAGGCCTCACTGCCCCATTCACGGCCATCTGGAAGCTTCTGCCGTTTGGTTGCTGGCAGGCAGGCTGGGTCCAGGGCAGGGGACAGACATGTGACTTGTTGCCTCCATGTTCACCAAGTGGTACAGCTGCGAGTCTTGTCTTATGATGTCATTGGGGCCTGGACAGAGGGAGCCACAGCCCCAGAATGGACTCAGGACACAGAAGCCAATGCTCCTGTGTGGCCTGAAATGAAAGAAAGAAGGCGAGGCAGCTCAACAGGGAAGAAAAGACGAAAGAGTAAATAAAACACAGAGACGGCGACTCTGTCCACAGGCCTGGCAGCAGGGCTGACTCGGGAACCCTGGACAGCTCCCTACTCACAAGGGCCCTGCCCGCAGGCCCCACAGCTACTCTGTGCTGGGTCCCTCCACCTCAGGGGCCCTAGATGGCCCTATCTGGAGCAGCCCCACACCCAGAGGCCACACAGTCAGCCCTGGCCTGGGGGTGCCCAAGTGACAGCCCCCACCCCAGGTCTCCCAGGCCCTGCACTTGCCCCTAGG
The DNA here is from genome assembly GCF_000696425.1 of Galeopterus variegatus. Taxonomy (NCBI): domain Eukaryota; kingdom Metazoa; phylum Chordata; class Mammalia; order Dermoptera; family Cynocephalidae; genus Galeopterus; species Galeopterus variegatus. The sequence continues at coordinate 37,928 of NW_007733191.1, read as the reverse complement.
ACTTGCCTGGGCACAGCAGGACAGGCCCGGGCATGCAGGACTTGCCAGATGCTGACTGACCATCACCTTCTGGATCTTAATTTCCTCACTACTAACAGGCCAGTCAGTCATTTCGACCTGAATAAAACTTGTCCTAAAGCAAGCAGTGTTCCCCTCATAAGAGGAAGAAGCACAGTTTGTCAGAAATCCCAGCCTATGTGTTTTCAGCTTTGCTTATGTTACGATAGTTCAGCCGCACCAGATGAACGTGTCCCACCATCCTCCCAGAGGAATCAGACTTCCGGAAAGCTCCTCCTGCGAACGAGGCTGCACAGAGACTCTGTGAGGGAAGACCAACAGGCCCTTCCTTCCCGAGCAGTCGCCGCAGACACGACGGGAGAATGACAAACGGGAGCACGGGACATGGAGCAGCAGATGCTTGACTCAATATTCTACTTAAGATGCGGCTGCGGACCTCCACATCTGCCGAAGCCCCACAAAGGACCAACCTGCATGTTCCCCAAGTGTCTGCTCGAGTGTCCACCTGAGTTGCGGGTGGACAACTTCCGGGGGAGCATATAACTCTGTTCTGGAGTTTTTAAAGAGCAGGACTTCTCACAGGTGAAGAGCAGGCACCTTTGAAGTCTCTGGGAAGCCCTGAAGAAAGAAAGAGAGAGAGAGGGAGAGAGAACGCCCTCCTCCCCAGCAGGGACCCTCCCACCAGCACCACCAGGAAAGCTGGTAAACATAGTCAGAAGGACCCTCTTCCTGTCCACACAGCCTCTTGGGCCTCCCTGGGGCCTGTGTGCATGGCAGGCTGAAGGCCAGTTAGGACAGGGAAGCCCAGTCCTGGAGCCAGAACAGCACCTGTCACAGCATCAGATCCAGGCCTCTGGACTCCAACACCCCTGGCCAGGTAACCGGGACATGTGACTTCACGGCTCAGGGGCCCAGCAGAAGCCCATGAAGAAGGTTCAGGGAAAGAGCAAGACAGCAACGGGCTTGCACCATCGCCTGGCACCAGCCTCTGATCCCGCAGAGGAACGTGGCAGACCTCCCTCTTGTTCCATCTTCAGCTCAGGCCAAGACAAAAGCAAAAACCTGGGCGAAGGCATTCAAGAGCTTCCTGGTGTGGAGAAACTGCCTGCACTCATCAAAACCCCACTGCGTGCTGTTGAAATGTGGTCTTGGTTTGGTTAAGGTGAGCTGGAGTTTGAATTCTTGCGGTGGGTAGTATCGAGCAGAGAAAGTTTACCGTCTTAAGTCGGCATGTTGTCACAGGTCGGGTTACAGGGATGGCAGTGCCTCTTGCTGGAGCGTGTGCATGGGACCCTGGCCATCAGGACCCTCTGCAGGTTTTGATTTTCAGACAGAAATGGAGTCCACTGAATGGACAGAGTAAATGCACACGTCACCATCAGCAGCAAGAACACACGTGGCAGGCAAGATGCTTAGGGACGGAAATGATGAAGACAGAGAGATCGCACTGTCCAGCCCAGCGTGACCACCATGGGGAGGATGAGCTGAGGGGCTGAGAGGACCCTCTCCAGCCCAGCCGTGGAGGTTCCTTGTACAGAACAAATATGGTTCAGGCCGGAAGCCAGCAGATGAAATGGTACTTAAGCCTTGGTAATTCCTTAAACCCGGCTCTCACAGTATTGCTTCTTTATTTTTAGAAAGGAAGACATCCAACCTTGTGGTGTTGCTGGGGTTCTGGCTAAGCACCACTCCAGAGAGCCACTCAAGGCGGCACCACCCGTCCAGGAGCTCACCTTCGTGGTGGGTGAAATGCAGAGGAAACCAGTGCAATGCGGACCCCGCTGGCAGCCACTGCCCCGGCCTCTGAGGGAGGTGTGAGGCTTCTCCCCGGGGTATAGTGTGCTTATTTGCAAAATCTCTTGATGAGCGTGTCCTGTCTGGAGAGACTGGCCACAGGGCAGAGCCTAGAGGGTACGACTTAGGAGAGGGCAACATTGCGCTGTTTAAAACATGAGCAGCACGGGGTGATTCGGAATAGCTAAAAATGCTTGCGGAGGGGATGAGACACGGCAGGAAGGTGGCATCTGCAGCTCCTCAGAGGAGGGATCTGCAGCTTTTCTTTGCTCAAGGAGTTCCCACGAGACCCTGCCAGGGCCCCCACCTCAGCCAGAGCGCTGAGGGACAGGACAGCAGGCAGGGTCCAGTGCAGGAGGACGCCCACAACAGACTTGCAGGTGACGCGGACACTGAACTTGATCAGCAAAAGCGCAGACAATGTTTCCTGCAAAGGGCCGGGAGTAGACATCTTTGGCTTGCAGGCCACGGGGTCTCCACTGCAGCTCTCAATCCTCAGCCCCACCCAGCATCACGAAGGCAGCGCAGGGTGCACGGGAACGAACCAGCACGCCCACACTTCTCGGTTAATGTGAAAACAGCTGCTGAGCCAGACCGGACCTGTGCACCTGGCTCACTGACCCCGCCTTAGAAGATAGGGACAGATGGCGGGTTTCAACCACTGGAGGGGTGTCTGTGCATGTCTGTGTGTGTGTGTGAGAGAGAGACTGTGTGTGTGTGTGTGTGTGTGTGTGTGTGTGAGAGAGAGAGAGAGAGAGAGAGAGAGAGAGAGGAATGTCCAGTGATTTCATTTGAAAATTAAAAGAACAGGGTCTTCTTGATGCTACAAGTTAATGGCATCCCATAAAAGTTCATGTATTGGAAACTTGACCTCCACTGTAGCAGTGTTAAGAGAGTGGAA